>NW_009625806.1:1476-11421 GCF_000690535.1 Cariama cristata | reverse complement strand
GGGAGGGGTGGGGGGAAGGTGTTTTAAGTCATGGGAAGTATCTCAGGGAGGGGAAAGATCAGCAACAGATTGATGAGCTCTGCTTGGCAGTGAGATCATTTGACACCTTTCTTTTTCCCACACAGCTCTGAAAGACATAGAAATGGGGACTGTAGTCAGTAAGAGAAAACAGAAACAGTACTGCCTAATACCCATTGAAAAAATATGAACTCTGTCCCCTTCACAAGATGAATGGTTTAAAGTTCATGAGAGCCTAGATACTAAATCATATTCTTGCTCTCTCCACAATGCCAGCCCTTAGAGAATAGTTGACCTTGAATTTCTTGTCATTACTTCAGAAAAGTGGAGAAAAAAATTTATAAAGAGGAAGGGTAGAAGGACTTTGCAACTGATTTATCAGATGGGTTTCTCTTCCATGCCAAGGAAGCTATCTCTTTCCTTGATCACAGTCCTGACAATCTGGCTTCCTACTTCTCTTTCTCATTTGGTCTCTGGTGTTCATATTTCAGACAAAATTCAAATTCCCAAAAATGAAGAAGGCCAAAATTACAGGTGCCTGTGCTACTGAGTCAGCTTCCACATGCATTATTAGAAGGTGCAAGTTTATGATAAAAGATATGGGTGAATGCAAACAGGCTGAGTCAACTTTATCAGACACTTAAGTAAGTCTAGTTGAAAGCCACAGACCTCCTAAATGTTACCCCTAACTCAGTATAAATTTTTATCAGATAGTCGGTGCAGCTCAGCCTTTTGAATATTCCTGTCTTTAGTTTACAATGATGGTAAGTCCTCTCAGAGCCCATCATATGTTTTTTTTTCCCCTCTGGAGATCATAGGAGACCTAACAACTAGCTCACCCACAGTTCCAGCGCTTAATCGCTTCCTGACTTAATCCTAATGCCACAGGACCATCAGCAATTGATCCTTACATGCAGCAAAGGTCCCACCCCCTGAAAAAGTCATTCCAGTTTTATCAGACCTAACTGTGGATGCTCGTGGCACAATCAGCTTCCAAAAACACCCTGGTAAAATTGGAAGTTCCATTCTTCGACAGTCTTTCTGGCTGGATAAATGACTGCCTGCCAAGGTCATCATTTCATAAGCATAACATTCCTAACTTTGATCATGGCTACATATTAAATATATATCCTTTCCTTGTTCAGAGATCAGTATAGACCAACAAAGTATTTCTACTGAGATGAATAAGCAGGATGAAATGGTTACATTTCACTCATCAACAACTGCAGAAAAATCATGCCACATCATTTTATACAGCTTAGTACTGACCTATCTGAAGAGTTGGCTACATTATTATGGACCCAGTCTACTTCACAGTGCGCACAATGCTTGAGAAATCTACAGTAGCCACCTTTGGACAGGGTTAATAAAGCATTATGATGAGGGCAAAGTAAGACATTAAATCTTACCTTCCCTGTGGCATTCAAAAAGGTCAGAGCCCTCCTCCTTCTTACTTTATGCCCCTTCCCAAGCCAAAGCTAGTGCCTACTTCATTGCCTCAACAAACTACTGACTGATCATGGTGTTGTCAGCATCCTGTACCCAGTTACACAAGCTTGTGGTCTGTATAAGGCACTGGCAATTCATCTAGGACAGCAGTATTCATCCACTGCTCCTCTTAGTACCATTGCACGCTTCTTTGCTGTTTGTTCAAAGTGAAATGATGCATACACCAACTTGTTCATCTACTAAATTGTTGAGTGACCCAAGGTGCTCTCAAAGTAGTGTACATCAAACCCTACTTTAAAGATAATTGCTTCCTTCTTCCAGCTGTATATTTTGGGCAGAATAGCTGGGTAGCTGAAAATTATCTCAGTGGTTACTAGGTATCCTTTCCTCACTCCTTCCAGAAACGATCTCACCCAGTGCCATCTAGCTCAGCAGTAAAAGGACAAGCCAGCTACATGCTCCAAACTATCTAATTGATTAATGGAATATTTCAGCACCATGTATTCGATGACAGGTCAAAAAATATTGGTAAAATATCTAGGTGCTAATCTTTGCTAACAAGCTTATCCCTCTAAGCCATGGATGGCTGTATGGTAAAGTTAATTTCTTCTGGTCCTAAAGTGTATTTTCTTTTTTTTCCACAAATGTGGTGGGCCACAGAGAGCAAATGGTACAGTTTACAGATTTGTAAACCTGAAAGTTAAAAATAACATCAATGTTATTCTTATCTAAGATGAGAAGTATGCTGTACAGTAAATACTGTTAAATGGAAGACGGACTAATATAACTATTCATAATTTTTCTTTTTACTGATATTTTACTTAAATCTTTCTTCATTGTATGAAATATAAAGTATTTTTTAAAATTCTATATAGTTACTACCTTGAATACAGAAATAAATATACCACACAGTACCTTATGTCACCCATTTTGGTGTCCCATGTGGTCCTAACATCCCACACATGAAATCTGAGGTGTCATGAAACAGACCTTTGTTACAAACTATTGCAAACTGTCTTTCCATGAAGTACAAAAAAAAAAAAAAAAAAAAAAAAAAAAAAAAAAAGAGGACAAGAAAGAGGAAAGGGGGACAAGGAAAAGGAAAAGAAGAAAAAAAAGGAAAATCACTGTACAGGATGTATCTGTTCTGGGCTGAATCAATTCAACAATGAATGAGATTACTGTTCAGGGAGCTTTTGCAGAGGTCAAACTACATTGAGATTTAAGCTAAGGTAAAACCATGAAGAGAATGACAAAGGAGCCTATGCAGGAGAAACAGGCTCTGCTAAATGAGGCAGCAGTGACCCAGACTGGGGATAGAACTGATACTGGCCAGACAAACAGATTGCAGCAAGGCAAAAGTGTCTAAGCGACTTTGATTGCTTGAGGATGGTGCAGTAGGGTTAAACTGAGGAAAACACCAGGACAATTTCAGACTCTTCTGAAACTGAAACAGACCCCAAAATCTTAGTGTGTCATTTCTTCTCTTGTCAAATACATATACACTCCAGTATTTCCCTGCAAGAATTGATTACTCACAGCCCAGTCAGCAGCTGTGAAGAGACCTGACCTCCGAGGGAAAAATGTCTGGGAAACTTTAGCTTCCAAACTCTTAACAGCTATCTGCTGAGATTGTGTAAAATGTGCCTCTGCAAAGGCTTGTAAATAGATCAACGAAGGGTAGATTTTCATAGGTAAGTTTAAAAACACATTCTTGACACAAGGGACATCATTCTTCCAAATCTCAAATCACTCCTGCAGAGCAAACCATGCTAGGGCTTTTCTAAGAGAAGATGATCAAAAAAGCTGAAAACATTTTTTTCTTAACATATTTCTTGGAAATTGCTGGCCATTTTTGGCAGAAATTTTTGAAAAAGGGTTCCAGCTGAAGCAGAAATCCAGCATGGAAAATTTCAGCCCAAATGGTCAAACTTTGGCAAAGTCATTATGAAACAGTCTCCAGCTATTTATGAGAAAGTGTCAGGCAATCTTAATAATAGATACTGTTATCAGCTGGGCTATAATATAGATAGCTGCGTGCACGTATGCTGCTATAGTTAACTATTGAAGACATTTCTGTTTATAAAAGGATTTACCCTTCCCACACAGATCTTAAGTGAATGCATGATGGTCTATAGTACTAGGAAAGTTTTTATTGGCAAGCGTATGATATGACTGCATTACTTACTTGTGGCAAAGCCACGACTGATATAAAACATCATGCCAAGACAGACTCTAGGCCAGAAAATACCACTGTGTGTTTTGTCTCTATCACATACTTTAGAAATAGTTTAGACAGTTCAATTTATTTTGTGTTTTGTAGATATTCTATTTTGTGTCTTTCCTTCTCATAACTTTTTTAAATGAGGAAAAGGTAACTTTGATCCTTAGACAGATGAATATCAAACAAAACATATATTTTTATTTGAATTAAAATATGCCAATTTTAAGATCTGACTTCTGTGACTTACTAGAGCCCAAAGTAAACACTGTGTGTGAACTCTTGATGGGATGCTGAAGTCTGCAGCTATGGTGATCCTTCAGCCTCCTATCTGTTTAAAAACAAAGACTCACTTCTGTCTGATGCAGTGGCAAAAGAAAGTGAAAGGTTATATGTTCGAAGCAAGGAAACAAGAAAATCCTGTAGCTATGTGTTATGTGATCATAAGGGCAAAATATCCTTGGATAGCCTCATCTAGATGGTAGGAGGAAATAAATGGCTATGAATACAGTGGTGAAGGAGCTGTGCAGGACACAGCAAACACACAATCTTACTGCTCTTTACTCTTATTACTATGAGAACTTGCAGTGCAATTAGGCCCTATAATAGCAAACGATCAAATTTAGATTTTCGTCTGAGAAAAAAATTAATCTCTGAGCATAAGACTTCAACTCACATCTCATCCAAACTGGTGAGGTAACACTGGAGAAGTCCACTGGAACTAAACAGAGGTGATCACATAAGCGTAGTGGTCTCTTGCACAGGTAGATTAATGGATGCACCCGGAAGCAGGAATCTTTTTTGTCTTAATGTATCTTCAGTAATTAACAAAAGGTTTTTAAAAAATGAAGAGAAACAGATTGTTGTTCCAATGGTATCAGCTAGCTACAGTGAGATTTTTCCATTTTAGGTACTGTATTGAGATATTGAATGCCTGCCAAATGTTTATCTAAACATCTTAATTAGAGTAAAAAACATTCAGATAATCAGAATGTCCTGTCCATGACTCTGAAACTACTTTCCTTCTCCCTCTCTTGCCATAATTCTAGTCCCCAAGGTAATTCACACTCCAATGTTCTGCTTGGCTTTTATATTTTTTCTCTACACACCCATTGCAGGCTTTTAAACACAGCTGTATACTAAAAAACTTGATCTTCTATTGTCTAGTTCAACTTAATTGAAGTTGTTCTTGGAAAAAATCATTTTCTTCCAAGATATTTTCTATGTCCTATGATGCTTTAATTTATTTTTTATCTATTTTATTTATTATTGTGATTTGCTTTCTTGAGCATTGCCTTGAGCGCCTTGGAGGGGCTGGAAGTTGGTGGCTATGTAAATAAACTTATTATTGTTCCAGATGTTTGTTTCGTTTGAGGGCCAAATTCTGCTCACAATTAAACTAGGGAAATCCTGCTGTCTTCAGTGTGATTGCCACAGAAGAAGGAAAGCAGGCACTGGCCCTGAGTCTCTTTTTTTAGTCATTTTTTTGTTTATCTCACAGCTTTACCACTTGTTATGTAAGACAGCCCTTTTAATTTGTAGACAGTCTCCTAAATTTTCTTTTAGTGGAAGGAATTATCTGTCTCCTCTCAAGACCCTATTCTACCTCTGCACAGATGTCCTCTTAATCCTTCCCATTATAGCCATCCAGCAATACTCCAGTTCCTATGTCAGGCACCCAAACTCTACATACTGTATCAACAGAGAGGAAGAAGACTTCTCCAAATCTAAAGAACCAGTAGCAAAGATATACAGAGAATGCTAGAAGGGATGAAGTAATGCTAAAAGGCTTATTGTAGCCCATTTTGGAAAATTCTTTACAAGTTAAATCTTTGCCAGTTATTCACTTCTTTCACACTGTATCTGTATTAAATTATTTCTACTCATTTGCTTATTCTGTGGTTTCTGTTTTCATTTAAATTATTTTAAAAGCAATTTTTTAAAGTGCTTTCTCCCCTAAATAAGAACCTTAAACTTTGAGTTCCCAGCTCAGGTGTTGGACCAATGCCATCCATGCAGCTTTTCTCACAGGGGGGTGGCAAGACCTGAGAACACTCGCCAAGCAGACAAATGTACAACTCACTATAAAGCTTTAAAAACTACAGAGCCCACAGAATGAGTTATACCCATTTTGATCTCTTTCGTGCAACAACTTTGACTTAATACCTCTACAGTAACTGGAAAGATGTTATTTCTATCTAAATAATAGTACTGGATATTCCCATCCAAAAATACAGGCTGTAAAGTGGAAAGTGCCTGTCATACAAGACTCCTGCCAAGATGTAAATACTCAAAAAGATGGGAAACAAAATTCCTGATTTCTTGCACACTGTGTAAAATGATTTTGTATTAAATGAAAAACAACAGCAATAATTGCCACCATTCATATTATAGATTATGAAAAGTTAGTTTGCTGTCATCAACAGTTACATTAAAATTATAAAAATAATTCTAGTACCAGCTTTAAAATAAGTTTATCGAACTATTTTGATCCTTTTCAGAAGGACTCCACGACCTCTACCAACAGTTTCTGCTCTGTTTTTGTCCAAGTGTTGTATTAAGCGGGGAAGGAGTAGTCTTCCCAGCAGACTTTTGGTAAAAACAAACTTTTGATTTGCCACAGACTTTGTGGATGCTGAATAATTTCCTGTGTCCAAAAAGTGATTATAAAAATTATGAAGAAAATAGCCACAACAGCAGTTAAAAACAATGATGCTATATCTATTTCAATCAGTCCCTATGACCTAGATTTTCAGAAGCTTGGAGGTTATACCAAATGAGTATGTTTTTCTAGAGTTGGTCTTACTGTCTTCCATCAGCAACAGTCAGAGGTGAGACATGGGGCCAGGCAGAACTTTGATTTGATTCAGTAGGTCATTCTGACAAGCATTGCATCTCAAAAAAAAAAAAATCGGATAAAACCTGCGTAAACATAGTTTAAAATCTGAATTTGCAATATAAAAAGCTTTTTGATCAAGCACTTAGCTGGAGTACCTTATACTCCGTCCCAATCTCCCCTTGTCTCAAATCTCAACTTCACTTTAACTTGTAGTTTAATATGCAATACAAAAAATTTCTTACATCTCAAAGAGCTTGTCCTTCTTTTGAATGACTGAGGTGTTTTGTCTACTTAGTTTATAAACCAAACTTCTGAAGCTTTTAAAATGAAGTGTTTAAAACTCAGGCAACTGTATTTAAGACAACGACTAGAACTGTCAGGGAACCAGCATCAGTGCATATTAACATGTCACTCACTAAAATGTTCTTTGCAAATGAAATGGATAAATAAATAAAAGGAAAGTCCTAGGAACATGCTGTCTAGCAGAAAGTCTTGGCACCTGGAGTAAATCACTGCTTTGTGAAACAAAAGACCTGAACTGTGCCCTGAGCAGAGCCCTGCCAAGTCACACCATGTAGCTGAGGAGAGCAGGGACTGCCGCGGTCGCCATACATGATGGAAACAACGGTGTATCTTCATCTGTATACCACT
The DNA here is from genome assembly GCF_000690535.1 of Cariama cristata. Lineage (NCBI taxonomy): Eukaryota > Metazoa > Chordata > Aves > Cariamiformes > Cariamidae > Cariama > Cariama cristata. The sequence continues at coordinate 4,243 of NW_009625806.1, read as the reverse complement.
TCTCTAAGGTCACTGACACTCCTGTAGTACCAGCATCAAATATCGGTATTCAAAAATACATTTTCAGGTAACTTGAAGGTAGAGGCCAGGTAATCTCCTAGGTATGAGGGATGACAGCCACAGAGGGAGCAAATTCAAAGGAAAATAAGGGTAGGAAGGTGGCTCTGTGGTACACCTTCTTCACTGTGCCTCACACAGAAAACCTGTACTGCTCTTGAAGAGGTGGAAGGAGGGAGCAGCTTATACTTACGAAAATACTGTTTTTATAGCTACACCCACCGGCACTTCAACTTCCTGTCCTCTTTAGGAGAAAAATGAGACAAACCGCAAACAGAGATGTGGCAAAAGCAGTTTCACAGAAGGAACAATTAGGAGGAACCTATGGCAAGAATGTGTGTTTATTTAGTATATCTCTTCGGGTCAGTTTACTTATGATCGTTAGCACCTTTAAAAACATGTTCTAAATAACCAACAGATAGAAAGCAACTTAGTAGCTCCAGCATAACCTACCTCTTGCAAAGCTATTATTCCTTACACAGTCCATCATTCTGCAAAAGCCCACAGAAGGAAAGTGCACATGTTTCCCATTTGAGGTTAATTACACAAAATTAAAGCTGTTCCACGAACATCAGAACTAATGTTTGGTTTCCAGTGGCTTTGTGTCTTGTGGCTGGCTGAACGCTTTACTGAACTATAACAAGGTTGTCTAGTAGAGAGCAATTTTGACTAACAAGTAGGTTTGTCTGGTGTCTGATAAAGTTCAAACTCCAGTTCACACTTTCCCGATGTGCAGATCACTCAAAGATGTCGTTCCATCTCTTCCTGGCTCATTTCATTACTAGTCTAAACATACCTATTGCTATGAATGATTCTGCCTTTTTAATTCAGCATAAATGGCAGGATGACTAACAATTGCTAATTACCCCACACATAAAAATTAATGGTTGCAAACCACATTCTTTTCAGGTCCAGGATTTTCTGAAAATTAGTTTATCTGCCTGACTCATTGCAATGGAAATGGCATCCACATCCAAGCAAGACACCTGAAGTGGTGTGACTAGCAAACGTTGCAAATACTAAAAGTCCTCTCATTTCTGTGCATATATTGCATGTTATAGGTAGAAAAGCAAAATGACACCAAATGACTTTGCATGGGAAAGAGACCTGGCACAATACCAGTTAGAAAATCTGCCAAAATATTGCTTTATTGAAATTGGCCTAATGCTTTTCAGACTCTGATATCTTTGACTGATGTCCCTGCCAAGAAGATTATGAAGTGGTGAGTTGTTTAAGAACACTGTATCTTGATTTACTTTGGTAGGTTTACCTTGTGAAATGCAGTTAAACTTTCTAATAATAAACCAAGCATATAACTAGAACAAGTATATAGCTACAAAAAAAGAGAATTCACAATTGTTCCTTGGGTCACCCGTCATAAAAGTTTGGGCAGCCTTGGGATAGGTTCTAATGAGAAAGACAAGTCAGTCCTGGTTTATTCTTTTCCTGTCTTTGATAACTATTTGGCCAAAAGTAAATCCCATACTTTCTACTTGTAAACATCGTAACACAGTTTCCCTAGTTTAATGCAAAAAATTCTGCTCCAATAAACTTGAAAATTGTTCAACTCAGAAAGCCTTCCATGAATGTAAATGTGCATTTTTTTAAATCATATCTAATTCCTTTTTCTCTGGAGTTTAGAGACCAACCTGTAGTACTAGTTTCTAGAGTTCAAACAAATAGAAGATTTTTTTTTCTGTTAATCCATTCTGACTAAGGAGGAAATAATAATCTGTTTTATCAAATTGTCTGTAATTCATACTGCAATTATATTAGTGCTAATGCATTTACCTCAGCTAAAAACTCACACTTCATGTGTGTCTACCAAAACTGAAAATTCTATCCTATTTTTAACTGGAAAACTTAATGTGTAAGTTGCATGCATCAGCCAGTCAAGGAGTAATACAATTACACATGACTTATGTAACTATTGAAAGACAGTGACGGGGAATTTTTGGATTAAAATACCATGTATAATCTACTTCTAGTAATAAAGAGTTACTTTGCAATGGGATTTATGCAGAAAACGAGAACCAAATATGGTCACATGGGTATGTTTTAAGTTATACTATGATTTTTGTGTTTTCCCAATTGCAATTGGGATTTTTTTTTTCTATGCTCAGTTACATGCAAAGATTCAATTAGATTACACAAAATACATTTTTAGTGTGAGTATCTAATATTTGTGTTATTTATCCACATAGGAACTTTAAGGAACTTTTTTGGTAAATCTTAGTGAGATCTGTTACCCTTTGCAATCAGAAGAAACAGTATCTGTTGGATTTGAAAAGCACCTGTGTTCAAAAGAGATGTGGTTAGCCTGCCAACCACCTAAAATTGCCATACTTGTTCAGGTCTCCTTTTCTGATAGTAAAAAGAATTAGTCACCACCTCCAGGAGGTCAATAATGAAATCTAATTATTTTTAAATAACAAATACTGGGTGATCCTATGATCCTATTATCCACCAAAACTGAACACATGATTCAAGGTGGGGCCTCATCTGCGCAAAGGGATGATCACTTCCCTAGTCCTGTGGGCCACTCTATTTCTGATACAGGCCAGGATGCTGTTGGCCTTCTTGGCCACCTGGGCACACTGCTGGCTCATGTTCAGCTGGCTGTCGACCAACACTCCCAGGTCTTTTTCCGCAAGGCAGCTTTCCAACCACTCGTCCCCAAGCCTGTAATGTTGCATGGGGTTATTGTGAC
>NW_009625806.1:0-1168 GCF_000690535.1 Cariama cristata | reverse complement strand
AACCCACCGGGTGCCCGGCCGCCAAGTGGATTTAGCTCCATTCACCACCACACTCTGGGCACGGCCAGCCAGCCAGTTTTTTTACCCAGCGAAGGGTATGCCTGTTCAAGCCATGAGCTGCCAGTTTCTCCAGGAGAATGCCATGGGAGACAGTGTCAAAGGCCTTGCTGAAGTCCAGGTAGACCACATTCACAGCCTTTCCCTCCTCCACCGAGTGAGTCACCTGGTCATAGAAGGAGATCAGGTTGGCCAAGCAGGACTTGCCTTTCATGAACCCATGAAATGGGTTGTACTTACTTTGAGGTATATCAGTAGTCCCACTACTCATGGGCTTAAAATTAAAGACTTGTTTAAATTCTGTTTTGACTAAGACCCTAAATTAAAGCTAATTCCAATTAAGTGACTGAAGTTACACTGAGCTAATAAAAACAGAGACAGACTTTTGTTTAAGCTTCCTGAGCCCTGTTGAATGGAGACTCTGATGTGTCTTGGTATTAGATTCAAAGCTGGCATAGAAAAACTAACTTAATTTTGCTCCTAGCTTCTAGTTCAAAGGCATCATTCTTTTGTCTCTTTTTTAAATACTTCAAAAACACACAGACTTCTTTTAATCAAATTAAAATATGGCAGTGCCACGTAAAAGGCGCTTTCTGAAAATTACTCCTGTCATCAAACACTAACATTACAACACTAGTATTGCGCTCAATGTTATACAGAGAAATGTGAGTCCTGAAGGGCCAAATTCTATTTGTAATCACATTTAACATGAGGCCTGAAGGGAAGGTAATGTTCTGGGATCCCACAAAACAGCTGGGTAAAAGAACATTTGGGTTTTATTTTGCCACAGTTTGATATTTTGTACAACTGGGAATTTGTTTCCTAATGCTGAATTCAAGCTGTTCAGGCTTCTCTAACATTCATATTCAGAGTAAGTTATTACTGAAGTTTATCCCTAAAGAAATATAATAGAGGAAGCTGTAATTGTATTTAGACAACTAAGTTTTGATACATGTGAACAGTTGTGGTAGCCTAACTACATATTTACACACGCAAAACCCTAGTTGCAAGATGAAAAATAGTAAACAGTACATATAAATGAACAAAGTGTTGTGCAGAGACCACCCACCCAAATTTCTCAAAACATGGTGTCACCGTTTAAGGCTGGGCC
>NW_009625805.1:0-1980 GCF_000690535.1 Cariama cristata | reverse complement strand
CAGTTTTTGGTCACCTGTCCCGTCTGCACAAAAGGTGCGACCCTTTTACGTCTTTTCACTTGTTTAACAAAAGAGGGCCAGCAGTGACCTTGGTTCTCATAAGGATGAAGTATAAATGTAGGCCTCTCTGCATACCAATCCTACTGATACTTCAGTAGCAGCTATAAGCATCAAGCATTATCAGGTTTGAAATGCAGACACTGAAAAACTTGCAGCTGTACTTTCAGAAAGTGCAGTTACTTAGAAGAAACTTAACTGAAAGAAAAACACCTGAAAGGAGAAATAGCCCTATTTTAGCCAAACTAGGACAATGGGTATTTTAATCACCTGCAAAATATTACTGTGATATTTGTAAAGTGTCCTTATTTATTGCTGCTTTCAAATGAGTACTTAAAAATGTGTGATGAAGAAAAGAAACAATAACTACATACTTTGAGGGTTAAAAACTGGGCTTTTGTCTGCAGATGGCCTTATTTCTAAACTTCCAAACCTCAGCAGGTGTGCTGATCATGTCAGATCTTTGTTTAAGCAGCTGTGTTACGTTTCAAGATAAATATTTAAGTTCTAGACTGAGGTGGAAGCATGTAATAAAGGAGTCCTAGAAGAAATGTTTAATATGAGTTGACTGAAAAGATGAGTAGAAGGTGATCATAAGTGAAGTCTCCACCTGTAAGTTTTCAGGGTAAACATCTTTATATTACACCATCAATAATGTTAAATGCTGTCTGATGTGCTCTCAATTTTGTTTACATTATGTTGAAAACTCATTAATACTGTGTGTGGAGTATGAGAACATTAGTGAGTATCAGGGGTGGACACATTGAATTGGTGATATGCTTAGTCTCTGAAGAGAAGCAAAGTATAAATTCATTACCCTTTGGTGGTTAGCTTTAAAGTAGTTTTACACCATCAGGAAACTTTTCTTAGCAGGAACTCTGAGTTTTGTACTTGTAAAGAGCAGATGCATCTTTTCAGTGAACAAGGGGTCACAGAACCAAGTGGTGATGTGGGGTTATTAGGTGAGTAAGGATGTGGGTACTTGTGTATAAAGTACCGAAATGTAGCTCTCAGAAAAATCCAAAAGCGTGACTAATATCTACTTTTCAGTAAATTGAAAAAGAAAGCGTTTTGGAATGAGATTGGAGCAGAAATTCCACACAACTTGGTGTTAGACACCATTGTGATTTGCATGTTGTGTATTGCAGTCCCTTTTGGAATTAGCCAGAGGCGTTTGGGCTTGTTATCCAGAGGACAATAGCATCATGGAGGGCACTTGCAGGGAACAGGGTGTATTGTTTTCTTTTCTTTCTAGAGATGACTGCCACCTGTAGCTGTAATAGTATTACAGTGACAAGCTCAGTTGCTGCTGAAAGTGGGAGGCATAGCTTCAGTTCTGTAAGTCTGGGGGTATTCAAGCATCTGCCTCCTAGGAGAATGCTATCATGGATGGGCTCTTTGGGGTATGAGCAATACTTCTCTTCCCCAGTGGCAAATCCAGGACAAGGCTACGCTACGAATTTTTTTGGTGTTTGTGGAGATATATTTATTGATACAGTGTAGTTCATTCTTCCAGGGAACTGATACAGTTTAGTAGGGTGAAAGTCTGGGTTTACTGGTGCTTGTTCCTCCTCTAGTAATGGAGGCATACCAGTAATTTGCTGTATAATAAATCGGTTCTATTGCGAACCTGAGAGAATCATCTGAATGTGTGGTAAACTGCAGTAAGCTACTGCTTGGTCCTTTATCTGAACACCTGTAGGTCATGCACAGGAGTCTGTAGATAATGGTGAGCATTTTAACTAGGGCAACTTCACTCAGTGTTCTTAGGCTTCATGGTGCAGTAAACTAAGGGTTTTCTATAAAAAAATGGTAAGATAATTGGTGAAGTCATGAACTGAAGATAGTTTTAATATCTGAAGACTTTGCTTTGGACACTTAAATGGAGTGCATTCACCACATAGAATCATAGAATCATTATGG
>NW_009625804.1:0-5209 GCF_000690535.1 Cariama cristata | reverse complement strand
GGCCAACTTCGGACCGACTCTCACACAAGGGATTTCAATAGATGATTATCTATTTTTGCTTCTGTTTCTACCACCTTGATAAAAGTAAGGAAAGTCCATGGAAGGCAGTGAAATGCATCAATGACATCACTGCATATAGAATTATGCATGTAATGAAGAGTGCAGATGGGACCATCCCTTCTTAACCATTGTCATATGCATGAGGAATATCCTTGTAGTTGTTCTCTGAGCAGTTATAGGTTCCTTTTCTGAGGCTGTGTAACAAGCAATTGAAAGGTTGAAAAAGATGGAAGCAAAATTTAACAAACTTATGTTATAACTTTATTTTCTGGCCAGTAATGTCAGTAATAATCAACAGATCCCTTACTAATTATTACCTCCACCCATTGCTTTGATTGGTCAATGAAAAGAAGTCTCTTCTCTATATTTTAAAACATGAATAATATTCTACATATTTTATTTATTTATTTTATCCCACTTCATATTCTATACCAGTTTTTTGAATATTCTGTATTTTCTCATTTCCAGTTTGAAAAAGCAAAAAGAACAATTTGTGCCTATCAAAAAGGACAGTCTCACTTCCTACTTGATACTGTCAGCTAATTAAAATAAAAGTTGCTCATCACTACTCTTCGTTATTGGCCACAAGAGAAACACAGCCTATGTTCTAATAGCCTGAGTGGGAATGTGTTCAACAAAAGGATCTCAGTGTCTCATCAAGAGCAATGAAATTTACAATTGCAATTCGACAGACTTTATTAGAAATATTTGTTTCAATGATTTGCTCGCAACCACAGCAAAGACTCTAACGGGGAAAGGGATGCAAGACAAAGGAATTGTTGAAGAATTTAAATAAGTGGCAATTACAATTGCAATGAACAACCTTTTGCATAAAAGTCACTTTTGTGTAATTTTAAAGTGCCAGCTTGATTCTAATTTTCTTAAAGTTGTTCGGCAGGTAGTGAGACCTGAATATACAAGTCAAGGACTAAGTTCTAAATATATGTACTGAAGTTTAGTTGCATCGATCAGGTTGTTCCTTTGAAGAAAAACTGTTTCACCTAGAGATGCTGAAGATGACCAGAGTCTTGGAATGAATATCAGGTTCAAATTTTTAGACAGTCACACAGGAAAAATTTGAGCTATAAGACTGAAGGGGAAACCTGTGTTAAAAACTGAAATTTATGCTTGAGTTTTCTTCTTTGGCCTAATGCTTTCACTCCTGAACAACTAAGGCCGTTTTGAAGTTATACACCATCTTTAACATTCCAACTGACAGCAGATTGTTATAAGTTAATATATCATGCTACATTATAGTTGAACTCTGTGCATGAGTCAGTGCAGAAATAACTAAAAATGAGCATGTTCTTTACGAAATGATCCCAAACTGTTCCAAATATGACCTTTGTGGTAAATTTGTAACTTCATCATTCATTTTACTATTGTCCACTATCAATGGAAGTGCAGCTTGTGTCACCTCAATCTGCCATCAGTTTCTCGATCTTTCTGTTAAAACAGATATTTAATTATATGCAATAAAATTTAATTTAAAGATATTAAGACGCTAAAAGGTCCTGTACTCCAATTTCATGCTTGCATTTCCTGCATTTATCTGTGCAGTCATAACTTGCCCACTTTATACAAGGCAACACTGTTCTGAGGCCGTATTTGCTTTTTACAGGTACACTGGCTCATTCAGTGTAGTTTGGATACCTTTTCATTGTTTTCCTTTGTTCATCATGCAGACCTACTGCTTATCTACTTCATGCTATTTAAATACTGCTGTGAATACAGAATTATTCATTTATTTATTGGCTTTTCTTTGAGGATCATCCATGTAGCATTTGCATGCTTCAAAAATGAATTTAACCTTTCTGGGATATAATTGTTGTATCACATGTTCCCATTTTCCAGAGAGAGGACTATAGCAAAATGACATCAATATCACAAGTGTACATTAACTTAGAATGACCAGTTTGAGATGCTGCAGGACTGGCTTTTCAGGCAACTTAACATTTTATTTTATATGCTTCAATTACAGATCTCACTGACTGTATCCCTAGGCTTCCAGATATTCTGCAAATTAGCAACATACTGTTGATCTGTCAAGACTACCATTCAATAGTGTCATTTATATTACCTGTTCAATACCACCATGAGATTTGCGTGCAGAAACAGGCATGGAAACCAGTTCACAGCAGAGTATTTAGCTGTCAAAATTAAGACATACCTGATAACCCTCTATATCATTGACAACTACACTTCCATTTTCTGCATCAGTCGAGGCAGAGGTTTCCTAGACAGCAGTGTGTTTGACTATAAAGCAAGGGTTAATTCTTTAAGCACTGGCTGCATGCATCCTTTGGACACGGCATTCAGGCTTCTTCTAACTCTTGAAAGTTTGATTTTGTATGTGTTACTGCTAAAAATGTAGGAAATAGCAGAAAAAAATGCATTAAACTTTAGTAGACAGAAATTCCCACACAAAATTTATCTTTCACAGTATTTATCAAAAATTTTATGATCAGGCCTCAGTTAACAGAACAACTGCTAGCAAATAGGAGACTGCCATTTCTATGAAATAACACTTCTAGAAGATACAGTAAACTTTTGCCTATAGTTTTTCATCTATTTACTGACAACAAAGTAATATTGAGACTCAAAACCAGAGATCAGTTGCAATGAGGGATTACATGATAGGGATTTCCTGGTCTCGTCCAGCCTGTCCCTCTCCCATTTGTGAGCTTTATCCTCTGTCTGGCAGACAGAGAAGGAAACTGGAAAGTAGAATGGAGGAACAATAGCAGGAGACATGCAAATCCCCCAGTACAATACCTAAATTCACCTTCATAGAGCATCTCACAGTTAGGAGAAATAATTTCATGGGCTGTTCATCCCCCTAGCAGTAACCAAACTAAACAAAGCTTAGTAAAAACTACCCGCATTTACCAAGTCGATGGCAAACTTTTAGCCCTCAAGGTGGCACAGTAAAATGGCTACAAGAATTTAAAATAAATGACAACAATTTATTCCTTCTCTTCTTACCCCAAAATCTTTATGCTGAAAAACAGTCCTTTGCTCCTAGCTTCCCAAAAACATCAGCTTAGAGTGGTCATGAAAATAAAAAAAAATAAATTGAAATGTCTGTAAGGAGACAAAATTCTGTGTAGAATTAGATATTTTTCTTTTTCAGTCTTCTCAGAAAAAAAAATGTAGACTCAGCAGTAGAAAGCTCTTTGGGGGTTTTCATTCGTGTTGATGATTTTTAATGTTTGAAATACAAATAAGAATTAAAATACTGTGTTTAGGATTTCTTAAACAAAATTCACTCAGATCAAAATAATTAAATTGATCAAATTGATCAGATAGATTTAAAAAAATAACATTTTCTCAATTTAACTGACTGATAATGATGTGCTGTGCCCAATTTAAGATACAAGGGAACTTTAAAGAAGGGAAGTGATTAGAAAATCCAGGCTTTCTGTGGTCCTTCAGATGACCTTTTGGTAGTAAGGTGTCTCACTTTTTCTGTGTTCTGCTTCCTGACCTACTTTCTTTTAAAATCTATCCACTCTCCCAAAATGAGTATTTCAGTGTAAAAAAATTATGAAATGTTCTGCTGCTTCTTTGAAAGCATTGAAGACCTGAATTTGAGACCAAACCTTTTATTTAACCCAGGATGAATACTTTTCAATGACAATTTATCCAACAGTTGCCAGAAAAAAAAAAAAAAAAAAATCAATTACTGTAGAACTGTAGTTAAAAGCACTTGAAAACTGTATCTTAGCACGGACATTAGTGGACAATCTGTCCTTCAGATGTCATCATCTAGGCTGCCCATAGTGTCCAGAGATACAAAAACTTGATGAAGTCACAGCTTTAGATCACTGAAGGATGCAATCCATAATCCTTGATCTTACTGAGTGGCAACATAATCAACACAATCAAGAACCCATTGAGCATTGATAAGGCAATGGGTTCTCTGATGGCTGTGCAGTCTGTCCCAGAATGACAGAAGCAGAATAAAAGCAATCCTTTGCCTACTTGCTGTATTCATATCTAAGTTTCAGTCATATTATAGTCACTTACAGACTTTGTATCATCACATCAAGGCATTTCTTTAGATCAGAATTTTCCTCTTCCATTCTCAAGTAACGTTACGCACAGGGTCAAAGCTGTGCATCCTGAAAATGAGCAATGTAACATAAAATCTCAGGATACCCTAGGTTGGAAGGTAACCTTGTCCCGTCCCCTGCCCAATGCATGACTGGCTTCAAAGTTGGACTCATGTCAGCTTCCTCTGCTTCTAGTAAAGTGTTCAGCTCCAGCTGCCCAAGCACAAAAGTTTCAGCATTGTCCCCCGTTTAGAAGGTTGTGAGCTCTCTCTTACCCTAATAAAGCACTCTTTCAGGCCAATACAAACAATCAAAATCGGTGTTTCAAATGGAAATAAAGGGATATCTGATTAGGACCTTCTCCAGACATACAAAAAAGAGAAAGAAAATCGCTTCCATCAGCACAGATGTAATCCACATCCTGAATTCCTGTACTCTTTGGAAACTGTTGAGAGGCTTATGAGCAACAGTGTTTCTGACAGCATAATGGTCATTTATTTACGTTAGAAATTAAATGCTATGCAGTAATATGTTGTTTTTTTCTCAGGGGAAAAACCCAGCATTATTCATTAAGAGTAAACTATAACGTTCCTTTGTGACTTCATTTTGTGTCAGTTCAGTCCTTTATTTAAATTTTACACATATCAGTTAAGGTAATTTTATTATTTTTCCCATTAAGTTTATTTTTTAACATGAAGCATGATCTATGCAACTCCAATTAGAGATATGTGTATCTTGATCACAGAGTAGTTTTATTTACAACGTACTGTAAAATGCTTTCCCTTGTACAGTGGTTGTCTGTTGCACGCTGCAACATTACATTAACTCAGGCAAGGTAATTTATGTATATTTAAAGAATGTGAAGCATACAATTTACATTATAAAATGAAGTAAAAAATGTGCAGATAATTGTATTCAGCATTTCTATTTCAACACACAGTGATTTGTAGTGTTATATTTGACAAGAGAATTAAAAAGGAAGCATTATATTTCTGTTGAGCATGGATATCATGGAAATGTATATTGTGACTACATATCACTGTCACGGTCCACTCAGTGGAGTCATGATGGTTTGTTAAACTCTGGTCCTGAAG
>NW_009625803.1:0-1866 GCF_000690535.1 Cariama cristata | reverse complement strand
AGGGTCAATACTTTTTGCCCTAGAATATGCAATACTAGAGGCTCTGTTCACAATAAATTACAGTTGGCCAAGTCTTTTTTTTTTTAATCAGTTTGATTTAGGATATGACCAGTAAATATGCCTGAAACTTCCTGCAGCCATTCACTTTATTTTAATCTAGTTTATCTTCCTTTTTAATGCATATTTTGCAGTCGAATTGATAAATGCTGAAACAGTCATTATCAGTGAGGAAGAAGCCAGTGCATTTTAAAAATACCAAAGAAAAAGTCAGGCACTCAGTTATGTTTGGTTTGTTGCAGTAGTTGAACAACATCTACTGTGGTTTAAGTGCATTCTTCAAATTCTTAACAAAAAAAAAAGGGGGGGAAGCAGGTTCCATTCAGGAATATTCTTACTTGTCTCTTACTTGACTCTTGAGACCTTAACCAAACACATCAGTGATAATGAACCTTTATCTTTCATGACAGCCTCTTTAGCTGTACCTATAAACTCTTACAAGTATCTGGCTTTCTCTTAATTGTTTTAGTTTTTGTACACTGAAGTAGAATGGATCCTTGGGGAAAAACAAAAGTGAAATTAATAACTTACACCTCTGCAAGCTACCTACTGCTCTGAGAATCATGATGTTCTGACTAGATGGGTTATCTGAGAAGCCCATCAGGATGCCAAGTGTGTTTAAATGCTTCTCTCACCAATCTGGCACAGATTTCCTTGCTTTCTTGTAAACCTAATTGAAATTGTTTAATTTGCCAGATGTTCCCTGAGATACTTTCGCTCCATCTTCCTGAATGTCTTTCTGCTTGTACCACTTAGCAAATTACTTTTCAGTCTCTCTGCCATGCTCATTTATCCAGATAACAAATGTTAAAAATCTATTATTTTATCCCTTCATATTCTCATAGTTTATTCTTAATGTCTTCCTTTTCCCAGCTTGCAGGAAACAATTCACCTAGGCAGGGATGCAAGTTCATGAGAACAGGAGCGGTTTCATCATAAATCCTCTAACAGTCTATTTTTTGCCTTTCTTTAAGGGTGCAGGATGACATACTAAGGTCTGCTAAGATGATTACTTTAAGAGTCTTAGGCTGGTTGGGCACTTACATGTGAGCTCTCCAGGGAAAATACTACTCCGTAAGTTATTTTGCTGGCAGCATTCCCACGACACAGTGTCTGCAGAGCGAGCTATCATTTTCAGCCTGCCTATGACTTTTAGGAGTCTGTAGATTAGTTCTGGATGGCCTGAAAAAGGAACCTCCCTTTCAAAGTGTGCCGTTTATGATATTGATACTCCTTCCTCACAGACTGAGGTATATTAATCACAGTGAGCTAGCTAGAAATTCTGGTACAGTTACAGTTTTCCTAAGGTCAAGGTTTGCTATCTAGCTGGAGGATGTTTTAGTAGGAAGATGGAGTAGGCTGTAGCTCCCTGATTCACTTCTGGTGTCAAGGCAGCCAGGTGAAGATGTATCTGCTGTCTCCATGCCCGGTGAGGGGGACCAGCAGAGTTTTGAGCTCTCATTTCCTACATGACGGAGCAGAAGGAGCCTTCCTCTGGGTTTGCTCATGTGAGAGACAAGCGCAGTTTCCCTCGGCGTTCCCTCCACAGCCTGCTCTCTCGGGCCGCGGTTTACGCCTTCGAAGACTTTGGGCTCACAACGTCTTTGTCTGTCACAGTTATTTCGCTTGTCTTCACAGAAATAAAGTTCCAGGACCCCACTGCTTTTGGTCTCTAGGAGCTAATTTCTAGGCGAACTTAAACACACCTTTGAAGGCTGTGTTTGGGGGGCGGCGGTGCCCTGTTCCCGCTGCTCCCCTTCGGTGCCCCACAGGCGTAACCGCGCGTTTTTACACCCTCTGCTACACCAG
>NW_009625802.1:0-1824 GCF_000690535.1 Cariama cristata | reverse complement strand
CTTCTCACAGAAGCCACCCCTGTAATCCCATCCCTACAAAAACCTTGCCACACAAACCCAATACAGACATCTGGGGGTCTTTTCCATACTCAGGAAAGAATGAAGAAGGACTCTGCTGCAAGAAATTTAACTGCTGGTGCAGAAAGTAATTGAACACCACAAGGTGCTGCACAGAGCCTGAAGAAGTAGTGCAAAACAAACATGCCCTGAATAGGACCCTGTCAAAGTGTTTGTCTACTGTAAGGTTGAGAAAGAATTCAAACACCAGAGGGAAGAAATCTTTGAAGAATAGCTGTTTATCACACATGCTTCTCCTTGCTCCTATTCAGAGATGCTTGGAGCTACTTTCTGTTCAAGCCATACAAGATGCATAAAGAGAAGCAGATTGCTTACAGGCCGGTAACATAACGCTTTTTTTAGCACAGAGAGCACTGTATTAGCTTGCTTTTAATGCTGTGCATGCCAGTACCCTGCCCAGCTAATACTGCCAACATGTTTTCCCTGGAAAGCTTTAAACAATATGAAAAAGCACTTTGGGAAAGCTTGTAAAATTCAGTCAATTTGTCACAATGTTTTATAGTTTTATCACCTCAGTCAGTGGAGACTGAGTGCTGCATATCCAAACAAAAAGTAACAAGCTGGAACTATCAGTGCTTTAACATGTTCTCAATAGCCTCTGACATGCAAACACCATGTTAAAGGGCTGCCTAAAATGGACCATGGTAGTAGATTCATCAAAGAGTACATGGCAGATAGGCCACCTGGACAGCACAGTAAGTATCTGGAGGTTGTCGCTCTTATTTTTCCTCGGTTTTGATAGCCAAGATTATTATTGCTTAGGTGAGTCTCTTTAACTTCTTTTACAGTTAAGCAAAGCAGGTTAAGTAAAACAAAAACTGTGATGGATTCCTTTAATGCATGCACAAACGAATAACATGAGATTGTGTAGCATTACGCAAATTATTTGTGATAACTCTTAGAAGTAAAATAGAAAATGTGAAAATTTTGTAAAATTGGTGCCTTTTGTTTTAATGCTAACTGTTTGATAGACAGGTTCCTGTAGCTAAGAAGGATGTAGAATATGGAATTGCTGATTATAAGCGCTTCCAGGATTTTTTTAGCGATGAGTGTGGTTTGTATGTATTTATATGAAAGTAGTATCACTTTGATAGCCTAACATAAAGCTACAGACATGAATCAAGTGCCATAGTAATTCTCAGCTAGAAGAAACAGTATGGAGGGGACACTGTCTGGCTGTTTTTTTCCTATTCTGAATCTACATTTTCAAGGAGTATTTGGTTTTATCTGAGTCTCAAATGGGCTGGCACTCCTCATGCTCCAGAGTCCCATGAGACCCTAGTGGGAAGCGGCTCTTATTGAAAGTCAGGAAGAGAAAAAGGAAGATGTTATTTTGTGACTTGATTTGGATGAAACAGCAAGATGAAGCAATGCTCAAGGGAAACAGCAGAGTGATCCAAGGATAGACCTCAAAATTCAGTGTCTTATTTTTGAAACCATCATGCTTCTTATCCTTCATCTTCACTGTTCAGAAAACCCCTCAAACAACTTTTCCTTTATTTTTCCTGATAATACTAATTTTAAAGTAATGTATCACATCAGATGGTCACAGTATGTTGTACTGTCTTCCTGAATTCTGATATCCTCTTGCTGTACTTGTCCCAGCAGACCTGAGTTTTCATTTCTTTCATTCTTTCTTTGTTTTCATCCAGACAACTACTCCAAGATACGCTGCAAAAGACGAATGTGCAGACCTTCCTTGGCCTTGCTACAGTGACATGTGTCACGGTCCACTAAGTAACGGAC
>NW_009625801.1:0-41216 GCF_000690535.1 Cariama cristata | reverse complement strand
AGTATTAGTTTGAATATTATTTATACTCTTTTCCCTGCTATTGTTTTATTAAAGTTTGTTTTAAGTGCCAACCCGCCAGTCTCTCTCCCTTTTCTCCTCTCCTTCCCCCTCTGGGAAAGGACGTCGTTAACAGAGAGCATCTGCCACCCGCTGTAAGCGCCGGCAACCTGGCACAGCCAAGCCCACCACTAAACCATGTCCCCAAGAACCACACCTACACGTCTTTTAAACACCTCCAGGGATGGGGACTCCACCGCTTCCCTGAGCAGCCCCTTCCAATGCTTGAGAAGCCTTTCAGTGAAGAAATATCCACTCCAAACCCCTTCTGGCACAATTTGAGGCCATCTTGCCTCCCTCAGGCCTCCCTCCTTCTCAGCCTCATGCACCACCCAACTCTAGCTCTGCACAAGAAACACCAAGTAAACTGCAGCTTTTTGCAGACTGTGAGATAAGGGGACAAACATTTTGACGATGAAGACTGGAAAGACCTCAGCCAAGACAAATGTGAGAGCCTTGGGCTCCATGTTCTCCTCTAACATGGCATTATACAAAGATGCTTCCCACCACATGAGGAGGGGGGGAAGGATGACTCCCAGAGAGCTATGAAACAGTGAGAAGGAATCTGACAACGAGGTTATAAATGAAACAGACTTGTAAGTTTTGCTCCAATATCTTTTGCCTGTAGTTGTTCACAAAACACTGGGCATGCATGTGGAAACCACAAAAGCAGTTCCTACCCTCTTGAAGAGCAAACCACCCTTCAGGTTTCAGGATTTAGAGATTCCCCTGCCATGAGTGCCCAGGGTATACGGAAAGGGGCTTAATTAAATCACAAATCACACAATTCCAGCACAAGACCTAATTGCTGTTTGACTCAGGATAGACTTATTTTTCTTATTTCTCTGGAAAACTAGTCATCTCCCAGCACTGTGCTACCAGAGAGCGGCTCTCTGGTGACCCTTGGGTGTCAAAGCCAGGAAGGGGATCTGCGGTGGGGCCGGCTGTGCCGTGGGAAGTGTGAACTCCCGTGTACGCCTGGCCTTCCTGGGCCGTGGAATATTGATGAGCTGTGAAAAAAAGCAACGAGGCTTGCTCCTGTGATTTGCTGTGCCTGCTAGCTCTGTCTCTCTGTGTATATGTATACATGTGTGCGTGTGTGCTGGTGTGGGTGTAAGTACATATTCTCAAAATATAAATAAATATAAATAAGCACACACACACATTTCTGCACAAATATTTATACAGATAAAAAAAACAGGAAAGGGAAACAATGATGAAGTAGCAGGATTTTTGCTCAAAGGACTCACTGTGCATGGGGGAAAACGTATTGGCAACGGATTTTATTTTTTTTTCCCCTGAACGTCAGTTCAGCAACTTCACAAAACCTGATTTCCAACATGGCCTTCATACAATTGCTTTTATCACTTTCTCTCATTGTGTCCTTATGTACAAGGGTAAAGACTATTCTACTGCATCCAAGTACAGTGTGCTAAAGGGAGGGTGAGCAGTGGGGAGCCGTGCCTGTGCCACTGTCCTTTGCCTGTTCCTGATTCCATGGCCTGAGGCAATGGTTTGCATTTTTAGGACAACAGCCGGCTATCTGCAAGCAGGAGACCACTCGTCAGGCTTCATTACTGCACACAAAATGACACTAGTGAGCCTGTGGTCACAACTGTGCTTATGGTGCGCTGAAAAGCCATTACAACTCATTGCAACAAAAAACTGCACGAATGTACAGGCTGACCAGCCCCATAAATTGCCAAAAACCTGACAGGTCAGCTTATTTACGCAATGTAGTACCTGCAGTACAATTTCTGGATAGAAGCTATAGTAGGGGACTAGGAACTAAAGAATCTTTTTTGTCCAAGGTGTTATATTTTAATACGCAACGCTCCTGTTTTCTTTATTGAGTACTGAGAAAATAAAGAATTTAATTCTACTGCATGCTTGCAGCATTAGGCATGGTCAACTGAAGTGTCTTCCCCTTCTCCACATTAACAACCCTAAAAGCATAGTTAAAATCTAATGACTAGCATTAATGGCTTTTCATGTTTGATAATGTTATTTTTTCATTGTTTAAAATTTTGGTCTTATACAGATCACATTGACATAGCTGATATATCGTTTTAACTTAACCATAAGTGAACTGGCTTCTGCTATAATTACAGGCATTATTATTTGTTTAAGTCAGATAATAACTATATTTAATAATGTTGCATGTAAAGGGTAAAACTCAAAGAAACAAAGAAAACACAGCCATTAAGATTCTGGAACATTCCCTTCTGAAGGAAATTCATATCTTAATGTAGCTAGCATTTATTTATTTTATATATAACTGGCAGTCTTTGGCAAGTGCTGTGAACAAAAGAACTGTGGTGGGCCAGGTTCTGACCCTGTGTGCATGCTTATGTATAAAGAGAGAGAGGGAATAATTTTATCCTGGGGAAGCAAGATATATAGAAAGAAGGATTGTCTTTCCTGGGGGAAGATGCTATAGCTGGGGAAAGCAGAAAGGCTTCCAGGCCCACAGTGGCTTTCTCAAGTAACCCTACTTCCCTAGCATCTTTTGGTGATTACAGGTACCACAGTATTAAATAACTTGAGGTCACAGACAGGGTTGTGTCAGTGTACGCACATTGTAGCGGAGATCAGCATCAGGGGGTTTCTTTATTAATAAAACTGTTGCTGTACCCATCAGATATTAATATGCATTTTCCTTTCCTCAAAAAATATTCCTCTTCATATTCTAGACTACAAATGCTCACAATCATATATTTAACAGTAGGTTATTGTGATGGGGAGAAACTCATTATTGTTGGCAAAAGTCCTAACTCTTTCTTCCAAGTGGAGGGGTTAACTGCATAGGTCTTGCACCCAACTTCTCAGTGGGCAGCAGAGCTCTCTAAAGCACATATTTCTGTTGCAATAATACCTGGCCTTCCAGCTTAGCTCTTCGCTTTCCTCAAATGTAAAGGACATTGGGTAAGTTAAAATGTGGGGGAGGGGAGTTCTTTGCAGAGAATACTTCAGGGGACTCAGCCATGTGGATTGAACTTTACCTGGAAGCTGCATTAAACTTTTCCAAGGCCTCTGGGGTTCAAAAAATGTAGGATACTGTCACATTGATTAAATATCTGGGTCTTGACAGAAGGTCCATCAGCTGTAAGTTTGAAGGCCACAAATATGATGATGGAAGTATAAAAGCAGCCCACGGACCTGTGAATGGTAATGCATTACTTTAAAAAGATTGATAAATTGTCACAGTAACACCTACCAGTAAGAGGAACTAGTCTGCCAAAGGTTTTCAGCATTCAGTTATCGAGTTGCTCCTATACTGACTCTTGCCACTGACACTGAGTTATGTGGCTGTAGGCATGATGTAACGTGCTTCGCCCCAGCACGTGCAGAGCAATGTATAGGTAATTGCTTTCAGCAGCTCACACTGGTGTCAGTAAGTGGAAATCTTATTGAAAACTACAGGGTTGCTATGGTTGCCCCCAAAGTTAGTGACTGAGAGTCCATGAACTGGGTGCTAAGGAAGGTCTAATTAATTCCAGTGTCACTTTTGTCTTGATTGCTTAAGTATGACCTCTTATTTATAAGTATCGTATTCTCTAGAGATAAAGCTGGGGTGTAGCATAGTCCAAAAGCTAGAAAAACTGATCATTTGAGAGCTACACTTCTATGACCTGTATTGGCCTGAGCTCACCAACTGACCTTGGGGAGGTGGAGAGTTTTGAGGATTTTTTCCCATTTACAAAAGGAAACTCATTTTGTAACTGACTTTACCCAGGAAAGTTGCTGAAGGCTGAATTGTTTCCTAAGAATGACCCTACCCGAGTCTCCTGGCATGATCAGGTAGGCACATGCATTCCTGGTTAAAAAGGTTTTCAGCAGTGAGATGAAGATCCCTGTCCCCGGTTGAGATGCAGTAACAGAACAGGTACTTGGTGCTAACCAGCAGCGCTGCAAAGGAGCCAGTAAGCAATTCTGTGATTCTGCATAAACCATCTCCATGTACCTCGTTTTCAGCAGAGATGTGAGCTGATCCATTTCCCTTATGTCATGACTGATAAGCATGAGCACAGTCCATTTTGATATCTCCACTGGCATGGGGTAGGAATGGACCTCTGGGCAGAAACAGTTCTACATAAAGGAGATAGGGGCTTGCCTGGTCACAGCATCAGAATGCCTCATAGTCTAATTACTATTTTAATTAATTCCAGAAATTTAAACATAGAGTCAACTCAGTGAAAAGTACCTTAGAAAAACTACACATATACAGACTGTAGTCTATTAGCCTCATCAATTCTGAAGAGGAAATCTGCACTTTTATCCACTATACATTTAATAACATCCGAGAGAACTGCTGGGCAGTAGGATAACACCAAATCAATTAAGCAGAAGGAATACCAGCAATTGGTCTTTTGTTGTCATCCACCTGTAGCACCTCCTGGAGCACAAGATTCTGGAGTTTAAAGGTAGGGACAAGAGTAACAAATAGCACTTGTACAGTGCTGCAGATTACATGTTAAAGGTGCTGCCTGTATCTTACTTGAAAAGTGACCACAACATCCCAGTTCAGGAAGTTGCTTTCAAAGAGACGAGGAAAACTGAAGTAGATAGCAATTTATGTGTATTTGCATGCAATAAAAGCAATATTTCCTGGGCCTGCTGAATGTCTTTCCCAAACATCATCCAAAGAACCTGGTGCTCTAAAACCAACTCAACTGCATGCAAGACCAGCAGTGACGAACAAAGCTCCTTGTGTAGCTTAGCACCATCACAATTACACTACCTTCTCGCGTTTGTCCTATCTTCCTCACTTTGTTGTAGGATGTATGTTGGAGTATATTTTTATATTTTTATGATAAAGTTAACTTGACCTATTCAATGCCCCAGTGATCAAGCACACATGCACAAAGAGACATGATAACTTGACTTCTGCGCTCCTAAAGTTACTGAGCTATTGGGCCTCTGGAGTAACTACTGTAAGGGCAGCAGCTAAACTCCCTGTCTGTGCAAAGAATGCGGTAAGCATCGACATCCAAACCAATGCAAGTGGGGGAAGAAAGCAGGTGTGCAGAGGCTTGTGTGTGGTTATTTATGAAATACCAGCCCATGCGGTAATTAGTACAGGTATCACATTCAGGGCTCAGCAGGCCAGTCGCTCAGCTCAACTCTTGAATCATACCACCTCACATCAAGCCCCAGTCCCTCAAAAGCAAGCTAATATACCCTCGTGCAGCTAAGAACAATTATCAATGTCATTTCACTTCCCTTTTACTTTGTAAACGAAGCACATCAGTTATGCTGTGTGATGAGAAGGTCATGCGACCTTCAGTTGGATTCAGGATGTTTTCCCCATCAGAAATGGTGGGTCACTAGAGCTGCCCTTCTCCCTAATTCTATTCAATGTAGTTATTTCCCTTCTAGAGCAGACATCCCTCAAGGCACCACATGCTACAAGTCAGCAATAGATGGTTCACAATGCCATGGCCTCATAGAGATTTCCAACAGTCGACATGAGTAGAAAGAACCCAGAAGAAGAGAAACCAGATCCCAGAGCCTGGTACACTCCTTCCTCTCTTCTGCTTCTGCATCAAACCCTGAAACATTTTCTGCAGCCAAAAGGTCTTGCTGAATATTTGGTTCCCATCAGTTCTCCACTCATCCATGTCCTCAAACTTTTTAATGCTGTAGGGATAAGAGATTGTTACACTACCTACAGAAAATGATGACATAATAGTGGTAATGTAGAAAACTCTCAAATATATGGATATTTCAATTTATTTTAAGTGTTCCATCTGGAATATCATAATGCACTATTTACTGCCATTCCTATATTTAAAACTGATAGGCTAAACTTAGAGCAGCTGTTAAGATAATAACCAATGAGGGACAGATTGATATATAACTTAATATGCCAGCCTTTCAAAAACTCTTAAAATTGTTCAAACCCATTTCAGCTTCAAGGTTTACATATGCACAGCCTTAGAATTTCTAGGATGAAAATCCCTAATGGCTTACTGAGCATTTGAAACCTGAGATATCACCTGAAACAGTGTGACCTAGGAATACTGTGTTTGCCAAATACCCTGATGTGCTGCCTTCAAAAATTGAACAAAACCTGAGTTCCAGCTATGCTTTTTTCCATCAGATCTAAAATTATTCCTCCTTTGCCTTTTCCCTTCTCCCCCTTTTAATTCTGAGCAGTTAGACTTTGTCACTGGGATTGATTTTTCACTTGTGCTTACACTGAAAACCTGCTGAAGTAAAGTAATCACAGAAATGCAGATCAAGATCTGTGGTTTCCACCTCAAAATGTCAAAGTCTTCATTCTTCTCTCAGGGCAGTAGTCTCCTCTCACAAATCAAACCTGGGGCAAAACCATCATGCTGTTATGAGATAGATGAACTTCATACTGGCATGTAGGTATAGATTTCTTGCCCAGAAGATACCTGGAGTCATCTTTACCTCTGGTCCACACTACCTGGACCTCAGCAAATGTGCAGAGGAGCAGCACTAGGGAAACCCCCCACCACCTTTCTCCATGACAGCTGACACTCCAGCAAGAAGCATGAGGCTTTAGATGGTAGAAAAGGAAATAGATTAGATCTTGGGAAAAAACTGATTGGATCAACTTGGTTGCATCAGGAGGTTTTAAAGAACAAGTTAACGAAACACTGGCTTGCCGTCACTGCCACCTACACTCCGTGGCTTCGGCATAGCCAGCCCTCTTTGGGGACAGGGGTCTGACTACTTGGATTTTGAACTCTCTCTCTCTCTTCTGTTTTCATGAGTATTTAAAAATACTCATGATGGGGAATTTAGCCCATTACTGCATGATAAGGTGAAATGGAAAACTGGCGATGATCAGATACTTCAAGGTAAGAGTCCATCTTCATTTTCATACCCCATGGCTCCCTCCTCTATCATTGTTCATCTCTTATTCATCTATGCATTTCCTTCACCTGATTTTCAGATGCTGGGGTCACTGACTTGTCCCTCTGGCTTGAATGGGAGCAACCAACACCGAGAACTCAGAGTTTCTGATGAGCTTGGCTTAAATGGAATTACTTCTCTGGCAATGCAACTGAGAGCAGATTTTTCAGCCCTTTCTCTCTCACACCTTCTTTTTCTCACCACTCGTCCCCCTCCTGCTTTAGGGTGCTTTGATGTGATAAGGTGCTATACACAGTTAGTCTGAGCTGCTGTTTTAGAATTGTTAGTGAGAGCTAGCTAACACATGTGCACTGTGGTACATATTTTATTACTACCTTTCTAGCACAGTCAAGTCTGTCAAAGGAAGTATGGCTTTATTTTGCAGTTTTCCATTATATTTAATGTTTTACATCTCAGGAATGTTTTATAAGTAGGGCATAAGTTGGAGGAGCAATTGAATTCGAATCAGATATGCAGTCTGACTCCAAGTCCCCTGTTAACTTTTTCATCTCCCTGCAGAAGTTGTTTCTGTCCATATTTTTATTTCAGCTGAGCTGAGTGGGAGAAAGAACTCTAAGGGAGGTCTTAGCAGATGGTTGTCACAAACTGCATACGGCAATTGAGAATTAGTGTGCAAGCATATGCAACCTGGTACAGTATGAAACATTCCAGCATATGAACACTGAAGTAAATCAAGCTTGGACAGGATTTTTTTTTTTTATTATGAAAATTAGAATTTAGTTTCTCTTTTCATCTGCACATATGGATCTCAGGGTTTTGCAACATATGGGGCCAAACTCTGGACTTAAGCATGACTCCTTGGAAATCTAGGTAGATAAACTTAGTGTGAACTTTGTTCATTAAGTTTAATGTAAAAATAAAACATGCACAAACACAGCCATTTTATGTATGCATATATATGTTTGTATATAAGTGTACCTATAAAACACCTAATTTTATCTTCATCATTCCCCATGCTCCACATATTCTCTAAATAATCTGGGAAAGAAACCTAGTGAAGAAAAGAATGGAAAAGAAAGGTGGTTCCGAAAATTATAACTTGGGTACATATGGTGTTGGTTTTGGTTTTTTTCCTTAGAGAAGCAGCAACTTTTCCGGAAAAACTGACTGGAACAGGAAAAATATCAAGTGAGGGAGCAAACACCCTTTTGTAGGTCATGCTTTGAACAAGCAGGAGGAAGGTTTTTGATACTCTGCCTTGAGATACAGCAATGTTCGAGCAGGTCTCTGCCTGAGCAGAGGTTCAGGTAGCATCTGTTCCCCTGTGCCCAGCCTTCCAGGCTGCTGGAGTGACCCTGAGCCAGGTGGGTGTCACCCACCTCCCCTCCCCTCCCTCCCTCCTGTCCTCCCTGCACTTGGGGTGCAGAGTAAGGGCACAGAGGAGAGATTTCTGGAGTGGGTTTTGCGATGAGGGAAGGTCCTATAAAATATGCCTCGATGCTCTCTTCACCTTCCCACTTGCCCTTCTCGCTAAGTTATGGTGGAAAAATAGAACTGAAATGGAGAGAGGGGAAAGAATGCAAATACTGCCACACAAGGAAATACTGAATTATCTATTGGTAGACCAAAACACAAATCAACTCAAAACTACAGGAGTCCACCAACATGCACATAAATCATTTATAACGATAATCCAAGGCTAGGTCCAAATCTCATTAAACTATATGAATCCTTAATCTATTTTGGCAAAAAAGAGCCAATACACATTTTTTCTTTTTATCATAAATTACAGTTCTGTGGCACTGTGCAAATATTACCAAGCTGTAAGACAGCTGTGCTCCATTAAAATGTGTAATGGTCGCTGATTTCTTACAGCACATGGTCATCAGGATGAATCTACAGCCAGTAATTAGGAAGATGAAATGTTTAATTGTGCCTTAATTTTGATAAAATTTATCTGTCACACATCCCGTAGTCAAGCAGTATGCTCACAAATCAATGTCATCAGGCCCGAGCAAGAACTGAAACACCACACTCTTGTTCCTGACAGATTCATTTGAATATCAAACTGCTTTGGATGAGCCACCAGGCTAGCAAAACAAATAAAAACTTTCCTGATGAGCATGGCTCCTGTGGCATATGTCTCATCACCCAGGCTAAAAGACACAGAGGTCAAAGCAAAAGGTGGTAGTTGCCTTTCGTCTCTTGCTCAGGAGGTTCCCTGAGTAGCCCACCTAAAATTTTTTAAAAAGTCAACAATCTTCTTATTGTGTATGTAATCGAGCCACAAGGGTTGGGAGGCAGTGGGGTCAGGCAGTGGTTTTCACTCCTTATCCCCCTCCCTCTTATTTTTTAAAACCATGTGAGGCAAAGCCAGTGTCCATTGTGTAGGCGAGAGGCAATCACTCACTTCCCTGCTGGCAGTACAGCAGTGCACATTACAGCAACCAGTCATGTGCAGATTATTACCACACATATGCATTATTATTTTTTTTTCTTTTTTTATAACACCGGAGTCCACATGGTGTGTCAAAATGGTAGAGTGCTGGCTGAAGAGTGCCCAGTTCCATTTTTTAAATATTCATGCTTTGCTTTTAATACTTCCAAATATGGGAACCATTTTGCTAATGAATTTTATTTTTTTTTCTTTCTCTCTCTCTTTGAATCAGACTAACAGGAACAGTACCCAAGATACACCGACTACTTTACCATGGTGGTGGGCACACTGGCCTCTGCTCAAAAATGCTTCTTAATTGTTTTCAAAGAGCCATTGTTGATATTGCCCATCTGTCCTACTGGAAGATACAGTTGTATTATAATAGCACCCCAAGTACAGGGACTGAACCCAGCAGTGTTGGATTAATGAACATCAGCCTTGCCTCGCTTGACCAAAAAGATAGCGCCCATAACTTCAGATGCTGTAGCTGACCCAGAAGCATTGGTACATGGCCCAGAGAGACCCAGGGAAGGAAGGATAACATTGGTCTTCCTATGGGTCATAATGTTACAGAGGCTACGTAGGCACCTTGGTGGCATAAGTGAGAGCAGTTATTATCACCTCCCTGGTTTGCAGCAAAGCCACACCAGGCCTCAGGTATCATATGGTTTTGGGGTGGGAAGAGCTTGTCACCATGCACTCTTTGGATCAAACCTCCTGGTGCTGGGAATCTGGTTTCCCTCCTGCACCTATTGAAGGATGAGTCTCTGTGGGTCCCAGCAGAGATCAAGAGCCCTGGTTTTGTTCCCCTAAATTAGACCCCTGTACACACAGTCATGTATTCTGCAGATAACTATGAACAGAAGATTGTTGAAAAAGTGGGAAAAAGGCAGCTTTGGTAGCATCTGCAATTCTAATAGCCAATTCAGAGACACAAAAAGTTAGGACTATATTCAGTCTGCTGTTAAGACAGGAGATTACGTATACTGGGTTGCTCACTAGTTTCATTTTCTCTACAGAACAATCAGGTGTCCATCCTCCTCCTTTTAAATCTGAGGACAGGTTTTGCTAACCCTGCCCATGAGGTCCTGTTAATGTACCTGCTGATTGTATTGCCTTTGCAGTTTTTCTGTAGTTCCTACTCTAGACCCAGAATATCCTCTGGAATGATTGATCAAAGGTCCCAGCTGAGGTTGTCCCGTGAAACCTTGTTCTTCCTCTGTCTGCTTAACCTTTACATGCGCTTGATTTTAAAAAGTCTAAATAGATGAGGTACTAGAAAGTTAACATCTCTGCAACAGCAGTCATAATTAACTGTATGAATATGCTCATGTCTTCTTTGTAATAAGCTTGCTGTTGCATTTCTGCTGTGAGTATAGAATGTGTATGTCTTATCTACGACCTCTCTGAGACTGCCTCAGTCTTAATCTGAAACGTCATGTATCTGAAATGAGTTATTTTACCTCCATTCTAGAGTTCTCTTATTCTTTTCCATAACCAGATGCTAAATTTAGCAAATGTTGGAGGATCACAGGCCTGGACTCTATTTTGTTGAGCATCTCACATAACATTGTGGTTTAATTTTCCAATAAAATATTAGACAATCAGATTTACAATCTAAGAATTAGTTAAATTTTTTTAAAATCAGTTAGCTCTGTGAACAAGTCAGTTGTTGGCTTTTTTTCCTCATTTAGAAGCATACATTTACAGATAGATGCTAACTGTATCTTTCAGAGACAGCCGTCAACTGTCATCCAGCCCTTTGTATGTTCCAGATTAACATTACGATAACACACTCTGAACAGGACTACACACTAAAACGGTCACAGAAACTGGAGCTAGGGCAGAATTCTTGCTTGCTCTCCACCAGCATAGCTCTAGCACTGTGCCATGGCCAGCACACCTTGACGATGGACTTGATGGATTTGACTTCCCAGCACTAAAAAGCTTAAAGCCCACCTCCTGGAGAGGGCTTTCCATGTCCTATCTCTTGCTGTGAACAGCAGGATTTATTTATTTATCTGTAATTTCTTCTTTATTTTCAGTTTATTTCTTGCACAGTGTTGACATAGGAGAATCTGCTCAATTTCCCATCCTGATTTTTGACAAAATGCTGCTTGTAGCATACAGAGAATGCTGTAATGTAAAAAGAATTGCTTTGTTTTAATGCTGAATTGCCACATTTAGGATTTCTCTTGAGTCTGTGCATTAGGACTACTTACATCATATAGAAAGCTCCCCCTTATTTTCAATCTACATAAATACTGAATTGTCAAAATCTTGTAGAAATATCATGAGTGACAAAAAGGCATAAAACCACCTGAAGATGTTATCTTTGTCAAAAATCTTGCAATTCTGTCTGCAAAACCAACAATAACCAAGGTATACAGTCTAGCTAAGCTCACCAGTTCCTTGTTCCCTGGATGAAAACATAAGTACAGAAATGCTGATTTTGTGCTTCTAAGCTGTTAGGAAATTTTGACATAAACAGCAAAAATGTACTAAACCAGTCGTTTGATGTAAAAATCTTTGAACATATATGCAGGATTTTCAACAATGGAGAAAATTATGAGCACAACTATTCTGTCTTCTCTGATTTTGTTATTACTTTTCTGCATGGTTTGGATACACCCCCTGTCCCCCATGACAGAGCACTCTTAACAAACATTAGTTTGGAATAAATGCCAGATCTTCAATTGTAATGCTGGAAAGGAAGGCAGGAGTTATTTCATCACAGCTTTCATTTCATCAAATTCTTCTGAAATGTTCTTGCTCTCCTTTATTCCCTTTTATATTTCACAACAGTATTGGAAGCTAGAGTAAAAAGATTTCTTATCTTTTTTGAATCATTTTTCAGTTTTGTTCAGTCTGGTTCCAGCTCTTTGATGTTAATGAGATTACAGATTTTAACAGTGATTATGAGTGTTAGCAGCCTGTAATCTGTCAAATCCTTCAGAAGTCTGTTTTAGCTAAGGTTTCGTATATAATTGTCTGGTTTACTTATTTACTTAGTTAATTATATGAATTTACAGCCTTCTTGTAATACCTCAAGAGATAAAGCTTGCAATCAAAATATTTTTGATTATCAACCTAAATGCCAAGATCTTTGAGATCGCCAAGCATAAAGTTATAAATCCCTTCTGAGGCAGTCATACATGCAGGTAACTATGCTGTTACCGTTAGTGTTACCAGATGATGACAGTCCTTCCTTTTCTTTTTTGGGCTTGTTGGGTTTTCTTCCCCAGACAATCCACAACAGTGGGTTTGGTGGGGGACATTTTCAATTCAGTGTGTATAAAGTCTATGGTAGTTTCTTCATGGGTTTCTAGATCAATGTAAATGATCTGTAGCTGGAACCTCAATGTAACGTGTTCACACTCACGTGGTAGTCTCACCACTTACACTAAATATTTTATTGTCTGAAGAGTGACAAAGACTTCTTATTCTTTATTTAAAAATTAGAACACCTACCTGCACAGATTATGAAAAATGGGTGCCTGCCACAGACAGCTCATAGCCTGGCTTTCTGAAGAGACAAAACAGATGATGGAAAGAGACAAATAGTGTGGGTAAGTGAGGAAATGAAAAAATAAAAATGTTTTGCTGTGTAAAAAATAGACTCCTCTCCCTCTGCTTCGTCATTGTCAACTGGCATTCTTCTGCTGGCACTGTGTTAAAAACTAATAGTAAAGATGAAATTACAGGAGTATAGCATGGCAGATTTCTGGATTTAGACAGGAGCTTTTCCCCAAGCATAACAAGTGCTGATAAGAAGAGGGTAATGATGTTCTTTGTCAAAACCTCTGAATTTTTTGAGACAGTATCAGCACTTTCAACCCAGTACTCTGTGATTATCCTTCCAAACCCTGAAGTGTGAATTCCTTCTGACAGCTTCCGATTAAAAAGAAGGTGCTCTTATAACCATAAACGTGATCATTCTACAATTCAATTAAGGTCAAAGCTAATTCCTTTAACCGTTCCTTCACACCATTCTAGTACAGTTTCAGTTTGCAAAGGGAACAATCAACGTGAAATGCACCAAATACAGATTTGAATACCTCATATTGCACGGGGCTGGCTTGGATTAATTTGTGTCCATCAATCTTGCTGCACATTATATCTCTTCCCTCTGTCTTTTTCTCCCAACTTTATAACTGGCAGAAAACAAGAAGATTGCCATTCCCATGGGGAACTCCTTTAAGGTCAATGAAGTGCCAGTGGATGAAGCAAGCTGCCTTAAATACCACCAATTGCAGAAGTGCTGCAGGACAATAAGCTTTACGATGTTAAAAATCAATGCTTACTTAGTTATTGTGTTTGTAAAGGGGGAAGCACAATGGTACGTGCTCCTCATTGATCTTCAGATGTTACAACCACGCAAATAAATCTTCAGTAATGTAACAATGTTAAACAAACCTACATTTCATTTGACAGCAACTAAACCAAAAAAAGTAATTAGAATTCACCAGATAGATATGCTAAAAAATCTGACAAAATCTGACAAATGAACATATGAGGTCATAACTATCACAGCTGATATAATGATCTTACTCCAGAACAGTGCATTGTCCTGCTAAAACACCAATGGAAGGGAAAAAAATCTCTGTGAATCTTTAAATCCTCACTTTCGGGGCATTTTTTTAAACTAGCTTTTGCAAGAGCTCAGGAAATATCAATGGGTTAGTGGAACGAGAAGTAAAATGTACACTTCAAAATTATTTGGAAGGAAAAGAATGTGCTGCTTGCTTAACACTCTAATTAGTCATTTTACAATAGCTTTTTAGTTTGCTTTCTTTTTACCCACATTCTTTGGTTGTTGCTTTATATATAAGAGTACTGGTACTAAGATAACATCTAAAGGAAATTAGTTATAATTATTGTCTTTTTTGTCTATGAATTTTTTACTCATCTAACCAGAGAGAAGGAATAATGCAATGTAATTACAAGACTGTGGAGCCCCAAAAGAGGGAAAAGACGTTTCAAATAACTTGCAATTAAGCAAACAACTTCTGATATTTGCAGCATCAGCATACAGCATTTCAGGTGCAGAACAAGTCTAGAAAACATCAACTGTTTCAAGAAAACCCTTAGAAAAGAAGGGTGAAGTCTGTTGAATAAATTTTCAACATAAACCATTCATCCATTTCTATTTAGGATTTATTTCTTAGCACCCTGGTTTAGAAGGCTACAAGCCAATACTTGGTTGTAGTCCAACAACATCCCACATCCCCCCGGCAGATGATTTTACATTATAATAAATTAATGTATTTTAAAACAAAAGCCACGCATGAACCTGCAAATATCTCTGCCAAACAAGGTGCCCTTACCCCCAGGGCAGCATTTGGAGCCTGGGACAGAAAGGTACAGGGAACACTATATTTAAGGAACTTGCTTGAATTCAGGATTTTCTGGATTATCAGGACCTGGCACAACCCCAAATATCTGAAAGCTGCTTCCTCAGAAAAATGGGCTCCACAGTACTGACAGTGGGAACAAAGCCTCGTCTCCAGCCTGCGTAACGCAGTGTCCATCTGGACTGTGGCCATGGTGGGGAGCGACGGGGGCGAATGGAGGAGTGGGCCCAGCCTACGGTTCCCCACTTCACTGAGCCGGTGGCCGTGCACCTCGGCAGAAGAGGCTCCACTCAGGCCAGCCAATCTGCCTCTCTGCAGTTGTATGGGCTACACACCATAACGTTACAAGCTGCCACGCAGCCGCCTGCGCTGTTCTTCCACAGCAACGCCTGCCTGAGCCCTGCCGTGCCTCCGCTCTGCGGTTTTGCCCTGACCGCGGAGGGAGAGCAGCAGGTTTGTCCTAGAAAAGGACAAAAAAATCTCAGACCTATTGGACCATTTGTTACCAGTTTTAAAGACTGAAAGTAAGGAGATAAATGCAAACCTCATGGAAGCAACTCCGTGGTTTCAATAAAACGACATTCAATTTATACTGTATCTTAAGACAGGCTCAGGGTCTAAATCCTTAACCTGCCAGATGAATGTGACATTTCCTGATCCAACGGGGCATTGAGGACTTGCAGGTATCTGCCATACAATCACAACATTGCTTTCAGGGAGCGCTGTTAGGCTCATCGTATGTGCAATAATTGGCTTTTGTTTGAGCTACTTGGACCAGGAAAAAAAAATCAACAAAAAAACTTCTCCTGCGCTGACCCTGGGTGCCAGCCATATTGAAGAATGAAGGGTTGTTGGCCTGCGGTGCCAACATACTCCACCTTCACGGGGAGGCCGTGCCCCTCACGCTCCAGCAATGCCAGACGGCGCTGGGATGAGGCGGGCTGGGTCTGGCAGGTGGTGGCACAGGAGGTAGTAAGTGAGAGCAGCACAGCATAACTAGCTGTAGCGTAGCAGCAGAATAATATCCTCGCGTCCTCAAAACTGTAGGAGTGTTTTTGACTTTGACTGCTTCCAATACCTAGCAAATATGAGATCATGGCTTCTGGTATAAATAGGGCGAATTCGTAGCCATGCCAATAAGACTGCCAGTGGTGGGAGGAGGTGTCACCCACCCTGTCCCAACAGGTTGTCCATTGACTTCAAACCAGCATCAACTCTTCCTCTGTATGCTGCCCCCAAACATTTTATATTCACCTGGTCTACACCTGTGCAAGCCAGCAGCTCCCACAAAGGGATCCTTCACGTGACAAATCCCCCTTTCTTTTTACCTGGGAAGAGCAGTGTGGTATGCTACGTCCTAGGTTGGCTTTGTTTGCTGTTTTAACTCTTCGCAGTAAATAACTCTTTGTTCTCAAAATGTGCTCCTTCTAAGGAAGCGAACGAGCAAAAATTGGAATATGAGAGCAGAGGCAGACAAGCTTACAAGCACTGGGCCCAAACACAGCTAGACAACTTCACTATGCAATAAAAGTCTATGAATAATTGATTTCACTAGCTGAAATGAAGATTGGTTATTGAAAAGCTGGGTTTGGTACCAAAGAGAGAAATACTCTGGACTGAAAAATGTCACAGTGCAACGTTTTACCAAAATCATCCTCAGAAATGTGTACAAACCCCTCATTTTCCAACGATGAGTATTTCGGCACCTGACTCTGTTTTGCCAGAAAATCCTTGTCTCTACCAGCTAGTTTAAGGCAGAGTGAGTTTGAAGCAGGGGTTTGCAGTCTGGAGGATCTATCTATCCCATCCATAACTGCGGCTGTGACTCACAGGTGAGAGTGCCAGAAGGTATGATTAAGCAAATTGCTCTAAACTTCGGTGACACATGTTGTTCCATTGGATGCATGTCCAAAAACAAAGGAGAGAAAGTGTGTGTGTGTACAAAATGTTACAAATTCATATCACTGTGCTGATATTTGCATTTTTTCTAGGAGACCGAAGAAAATAAGGATTATTTGCATTCTCTGCAGTTATAGGGAGAATGTAGCAATGAACTGTGTTTTATGAGTCGTCCAGACCAATTTGGCCTTTCACTTGGCTAAGCATTTGGCCAACACAGTTGTGAGATGCTGAGGTACAAGCAACACGGTCAAAAATGTACAGGTGCAGTAATAGCACGATGAATGCGACATCCTGTTTACATTAGGTAGCAGAGAAGGGCATCAGCTGATGGAGATTTTTGGGCACTTCTGTGTACTCTAGCTGAAACAAATGAGGGATATGAAAGGTCTTTCGTTCTGTAATTTGGCCTCTAGAGCAAAGAGACAAAATGACATTGATTAAAAAAGCTAATTTCTGGTTGTTCTTGGTGCAAAGAATTCTCCCAGCAACAGTCTGGTCCAGGCACAAGAACCACAAGTATGACAATGGATGGTCAGTTGGGAGTTTGCCAGAAAACCAATACAGAGGAACTCGATCCAGAGAAATTTTGTTTTGTCCTAAAAAATGCTTGCAAAACAGAGACTGGTTGCTGTTCTCATGCTTCTGCTGCTGATGGGTTCTGTTTCCACTTGCAAGCCTCCATTGGTATCCATTGTGCTGATATTTGCCTTTGAGTTCAGGTCAGCAGTCGCATGATTCTCTCACAGTTAGTACTGAAACGTTCAACAGGAAAGCCTGAGGAATTGTTTTGCACTTTGAGGAAGAAATAAAGGGAAGAGAAGAAAGGTAAAGTCGACGACAGATAAAACCAATGAGCCCCAGCTGTTTTGGAGAACGGGCCAAATGTGAACAGAGCAGAAAAAAAAGGTTAAAGCCTGCAGAAGTTAGAAAGCTAGCATGCAGCTTTGGGCACAAGTTTCTACATTTCTTGCACTTTACACTTCTCCCTTCTGAATCCTTCTGCTGTTAAGTGTCACACATTATTATCAACTTCTGTGTTACCATGGAGAAAAAGAGAGATGGGGAGAGAACAAATGCAGAAAGACAATAGTGGAGAACAATTTATTTCAGAAACAAAAATCAGTGCTTTTAGAGACAACATCCACCTTTGGAGGTACAATGGAATCACTCAGGAAAAGGTCTTTACTTTTAATGGAAAGTTGGCACTGAAGAATATTTTTTAAATAATACCATAGCAGAAAGGGACTTCTGAAGAAATTCCTGTTCCAGGGAAAGATGCTAAAAAGTCATACAATGCTTCTCTGGGCTTTCTGTCTTTAAGAATTCTCAGCTGAATTTCTTCGGTTCCTAAGTAAGAAGACACTGGGCCTATGTTGTTATTTTTAAGTGCCATTTCTGCAAATGTAACCTCAGATCCAAAAAAAACCCAAGTGGTATAATTTCTGGTTTGAGTATCACCACAAGCAGCAAAAGACCTGAAAGGCATATTCTGTTCTTCACTTATGCTTGTGCAGTGCCACCAAATTCAGATAGTCTAGAACGCAAGATGTAAGCAAAAATCCAGTTTGCACTGATGGTTGTGCTGATACTTCAGTGAGTATGAACAGAAAAGGAATCAAAAGGCACTCTTAGCTAAAATACCTATGATTCTGATTCAAAGTAGGCAAAGACTTGACGAACAAGGAAGTTCTATATCTAGAATGAAATCAAACTTTCTGGTGCAGTGAGATTACCAGGTCAGAAGTTTCTTTACTTCCCATGGGAATCATGTCTTCTCTTGTCAGCATATTTACAAATCATACAATCATAGAATTATTTAAGTTGGAAAAGACATTTAAGATCATCGAGTCCAACCGTAAACCTAGCACGGCCAAGTCCACGGCTAAACCATGTCCCTAAGCACAACACCTATCTTTTAAATGCCCCCAGGGATGGGGACTCCACCACCTCCCTGGGCAGCCTGTTCCCGTGCTTGAGAAGCCTTTCAGTGAAGAAATTCTTCCTCATATCCAATCTAAATCTCCCCTGGCACAACTTGAGGCCATTTCTTCTTGCCTTATCACTTGCTACTTGGGAGAAGAAATCGACCCCCACCTGGCTACACCCTCCTTTCAGGTCGTTGCAGAGAGCGATCAGGTCTCCCCTCACCCTCCTCCAGACCAAACACCCTCAGCTCCCTCAGCCGCTCCCCATCAGACTTGTGCTCCAGACCCTTCACCACCTTCGTTGCCCTTCTCTGGACTCGCTCCAGCCCCTCAAGGTCTTTCTTGTCATGAGGGACCCAAACCGGACACAGCACTTGAGGTGTGGCCTCACCAGTGCCAAGTGCAGCGGGACGATCACTGCCCTGGTCCTGCTGGCCACACTATGGCTGATACAAATGTTGGCAAGTACTTGTATTTGCCACAAATTCTGCACTAATAGCTTTTTCTATTTAAAATATTGCATTTGGTATAATAACCATTTTATTGGGGAATAAGTACTGTATATTTGACTAGAGCATTTTGTTAAGATTGGGCTCAATGAGTGTACATTGATTATTATGCTGCACACTGGAGCTGATAGATCTGGTCTGGTATTTGTTGAAGCACTACATTCATCGGGCGATGAAGCCCTGCAATAAAGAGAAACTAATGGAAGCAATTAGGAAAGAACACCTGTCGGTGGAAGACTGCAACCTCTACATTGACCATAGCCAGAAATTGCTCCCAATTGTTATTCACAACAATGGAAGGCCTCCGGACTGTGAATGCAGGCAATGATGGACTGCAATAAAATTTGCAAATGAGTTTTCACATTGTCCAATAAAATTCTATGACTTTGTCAATCTGTGTTGACACAGACCAACACATGGCTAAACAATAAAATGATATAAGAAAGGTGCTAATCGCTATTGTTGGTGAAAAGTATCTTTGCACTTCTGAAGGACTTCGGTCCAAATTTTCCATTGGTCACAAATGGGCCCAAGTCTTTTGGTTTTACTCTGATCTCAGGTGGAAGTCTAACCTTATTAGGCAGATTAGGTCAGCTAGTGTTCTCTATTCAACATCCAGGACCGTAATAACAAAGTTATTTGTAAGTCAGCCATGGCAGCAAAGTTTAGCCAGCAGATGACACGGAACTGCACATTTTACTAGCAATATATTTTACGTGTCACCTGAGTTATAGACATAAACTGTCCACAAGAGGAGCAACTTTTAACTTCAAGAACTAGAGGGACTGTTAGAAAGAGATATTGAGGTAAAAGCATATGCTTCTCTTCTAGTTTTTATCTGGACAATAAATATTTGACACACAGTTTAATTCCCTAGCTTTCCCTGTGAAAATAAGGAAGTGGAGGGGAGGAGATGCGGCAACAGTGTTAGAGAGGAAAGAAGGGATGTGGGGAGAGAAGAAAAAGTGATGCTAAGAGGAGTCTGTTTGCAGTGATATCTACAGACTCAGCACACTATGAACCATGAAAGACCTCTGAACATCAGATCTTCACATCCTTCAAATGACCGTGGTGTCAGCAAGGGAGACACTGGTAGGACTGGCGCAAGATCTCCAGTAGAAACCTGAGAAGTCAATCAGATGTTGCTTTTGAAATTGTAATCACCAAAAACTCACAGAAAAATATTCCTCCTAGTTTATAATTGCATTACTGTTTTATTATTATTATTATTAGTCAGTAAAATGTGTATATTGCAATCGTTCTGGAGAGAACAGGCAGTCTCCTTTCCCTTAAATATAATTTACCTCACTTCCGTACTGCAACTAAATGAGACTACTTCATGCCTCCAAAAAAGCCCAACCACAATATGAAGGTTTAATCAATACACTTAATTTAATTCCATAACGATGAGCTGACTCTCTTCAGGGCCTAATTTTGTTCTCTACAGATAGTAGAACCCAATGTTTTGTTGTTGCAACTGTTTACATACAATGAGACACAAATTTGTGTATAGAAATTGATTAACTAGAAATCCATTAAAGAAATATAAATTGTAAGACTAACTAAAATTAAAGCAATACTGTTTTTGCTTGAGTAGAATCTTGAACCCATAATTTCAATGTGCTTTTTAGAAGGCAGATAATTACTACTACATTTCATTCTCTCTTTTCTCCATGTCTTTTTTTTTTTAATTATTTTTCAGGAGCCAGGTACAGAAGTGATTTCTTCAGATGTGCTCAGAGTCTGAGATATTCCACGGGACCTTCCAGTTAAGTAGACTACTTCTGAGAATAGCTTTTACTCCTGATGCAGGAAGCATCAGAAAGAGGTATTAAGACAGTTCTCTCTTCATTATTTACTCCAAACCTAACAGTGATTTGTAGCAGAAACATGCTCCTTAGTCACAGTTCCAATCAGTCCAAACTATGCATGAAAGCTTATAGCTGTCTGATAATTTGACAGTTTTCACACATAGAAATACAACATATCATTGAATCCATCTGATATTGGGTCTTAAATTCCTACTCTTATTGAACAGGAAAATAAACAGTTCCTTGGAATAAAAGTTTTCAACAGTGAAGAATTCAAACAACAGATTTATTGTAGGTTCTGTGGTATGAATAAAGAAATATATAAGGATTTTGTGAGTAACTGTGTTTCCTCTGCATTAGTCTTTTCTTGTAGAGAACTATGAAAGTGAGAAGTAGTAGAAGGGAGATGAACATGTTCCTGCCCTTCTCCAAATGTTGAAATTCATCGTGTATTTTGCTATATGAGACAAGTGCACAAACAGTTGAGGATGAGTCAGCCTGTCACCCATCCAACAGAGGAGGCCAGCCACGTACAGCCTGGAGAACAGAGCTTAGCAGTGCACAGAACCAGCACATGGGCAACAGACACAAGTTGCAACAAGGGAAATTGCAATGAGATACCAGAAAACAAACGTTCACTGTGAAGGAAGTCAACCACTGGAACAAGTTACACAGAGAAGTTGTGGAATTTCTTTCCTTGGAGATACTCAGACTTGTCTGGACAAGGTACCTGATGCAAATATGCTTGTCTTGAGTGTGGGTTTGGACCAGCTAGAAGGCCTTTTGAGTTAATTTCCTTCCTAAATTGCTCTGTGCTTTTTTATGAGTCTACAGACCTACCTTGCAAGTTGCTGGAAAGAGGAAAGCTCTACCCTCACACTTACAATAATATTTCTTTAAAAAGTCAGTAATATCACCTCTTCCTTGAGTCAGCGTGAAACAAATGAAAATGGTGTTTATAATGGACCAATCTACCTATAACTTGTGGTCATGTCCACAAAGTTTATTGTAGTTAGGAGGAAGATGAAGATGAAGCCAAATTAATCACTGCTAATGCTTGAAATAAAAAGAGGACTGAATACGAAGTAAGAAAAAAAATGCGAATACCCCTCTTCTCCAGAGAGGGAGATTTATCACACTCTGGACACATAACCCCAATAGTGAGACCATGATGAGAACACACGAGTCAGGATGAACACCTCTGGGATTCATTTTTTAATGAGAATGGTGCCTGATCACAGATAATGGCATTCATGTTTAATGATAATTTCACCAAATGGGCTGCTTTTACCTTCTCTTTTCTCTTTCTAGTTTCCTTTAAGGAAATTCTGTTCATCAGCAGATGACAAGACTGCATGGGTGCTCTCTTTTTCTTTTGTCAATAAACATTTAACAAACTTTAACACCTTAATATACCTTTAAAATGCAAAATAACTTTTTATGTTACAGGCAGTTGTTTTACCTGAGCCACATGACAACTAATTGTTCCTCCTGGAATTGTTTCCAGGATAAGTCTTATTCTGAAACAGCTTGCCTTGTTTGCAGTCTGGTTCCTTTGCCTGATAATGTGCTAATGACTGGCATGGATGGGGCCATTCACCTGGAGTTAGTTGAATGTCATGTAAGAACTTTACTCTTCTCTCTTTAGTTTGGATCTTCCTTGGCTTAAGCTAGGTTACACTTGAACAAAAATGAATACTTTCTTTTTAGGAACACAGTCTGGCAGCCTTACTCACATTGAATAGCTCTTTGCTCTCAGGGTAATCTCCTAAAATATAGAAACTCTTAGTTTGTTCCGCAGAGGTTGATCTGCACAGCACAAGGGGTGAGGTTAGAGCTTGAGGTGGGACATCTGGCAAGCATGGCGCAGTACAGAACTCTAAGAAATCATTTAGAGTGAAATTATTTGTGATTTGCTATATACACAGAGGTCTTCCTGCATAAAAACTTCGAGAATGGCCTCACCAGGTACTTGAGGAAACAGCTAAAGCATTGAGATTTGATTTTTGTCATGTTTGTCTTAGTTTTTAGAAGCATATGTATTTAGCATGCTCACTGATACAGAAGTTATGTTTAAACTCTTCAGTATTTAAGACAATATTTATCAAACTTTTATTTTAATTTTCTGCTAAGATTGTTTGGATGTTCAGTTTAAAATAAGGTATTCTTACGAAAGTAAAAAAAACTATAGTATGTGCCTGTGGGTATCTTGAGTTCAATACACAAATTCATACTGCAATACTTTTTTCCATTTAAATGTCATTAGTTCCTACACCGCATTTCTGAATTTATCCATTATGCATAATAACTAGGAATTATCTGAGAAGACCTTACAATGCTGATACATCCCACTAAGTTCCTGATCAGAAAGTATTTACCAGGAGTTGTACTAATCTCATCTGAGCATTATCCACATCTAAGCAGTCACTGTAGTAACTGGAGACAATCCAGCTTTCTAGAGCATGTTTCATCTTGTCTTTAGGACAAGTATTTTAGAATGAGATAAACCCCACTAAAGTAGGATTTATCCAATCTGCTTCTGTTAGGACAGGAAGATTCCCCTCCTGGAGTCATCTAGCTCTCTTCAATGACTTCAGAGGAAGTCTACACAACTATTTGAGATGAAATGCCTGACTTTCAGGTGAATGAAGTATCTGCATATGTTAGTAAATATCCACCAAATGCTATTCCAAGAAAATTGTTGTTCTAGCACTTGTAGCAAATCTGAGTTCTGTTTCCAGAGCAAAACTCAGTATACCCTTAATACGGGGTTATTATCATAATAAATACGTTAAAACTGAGCACAGTAACATAAAGAGGGAAATTATTTCAATTTTGCCAGGAATCATATCCAGGTTTTGCATTACTCTCTCAGTCCCCTAATGCACGGAGCCCTCTCCAATATGTCTCCTGTCCCAGTTACCACCTACTGCAATGACTGGCAGGCAGCAATGTCTCCATATGGCCTTTTCATTTCTCATTGTCATTTCTGGCATGTGTCACACTAATTTTTGGCCCACCAGAAAGGTGTGGCTGTGCTGGTGTACAGCAGCAGGGCAGGAAGAACTCACTTTTGTGCATGTTGAAAAGGCCCCTCATTCTGGTCGTAGTCATACTGGGCATCTGTGATTGAGCAGGCTTTGTCAAAGCCAGTGTCCTATTCACTGCCTTAAAAGATAAATTATTAGCGTTAGTGGTTCTACTATATTCTATATTCATCCCCCAAATAGCTAGATATCAAATTATTACCCAGGTTTTGAAAATTGCTCAAAAAACTTAACTTCCTTTTGTGTAAGTTAGCTGATATATTTAGAATAACTTTAGGTATTTAGAAGAATAAAACTTACTTCTATGGGGTCTGGGAGAAATTAATCCCAGGCATTGACAAACAGAGGAATGTGCAGAGAATAACCACGTGCACAGCAAGTTTTCTGTCTGCAGTTGACCTAGTAATAGTGAACTACTGCTGATAAGTCAAGGTCATTTCCTGTCTGTTAATCTCAAAACATCAGGACAGGATCATGCTTTTAGTCTGATAAATATGAAAAACCTGCATAGTTGAGTGGGTAATTAAAACGTTGGATGTCCCACTGGTCGTTCCTAACTCAGTTATCAGCAAGAATCTCACTAATCATAAGTCAGGGATGAGGCTGTGCATGTGCTGTACATGTGGCTTTCTGCATATGTCTGCACATCATTTCACAGGAAACTATTTCACACTACACCAGCTTGGTGAGTAGCTGTTTTTCACACCCACCAAGAAATAAGTGCATGTGAGAATAATACCTTTGCAACTTTGAAATGTCCTTAGACAGACTTTTGATCTCCAGGCCATCAACCTGCTGTGAACTCTCCTCCTGACTTTTCACACTTACAGGGAATGGGAGTCAAGCAACACACCATAAGGCAATATGAAAAGACAGAAAAATTCTGGGAAGTGCAAAATTAAGTGTAAATAAAAATATGTCATCTTTTAAAAATATGTGGCTCTTTCATCATATATTTAAGCACAAGCATGCACATACGGATATAAATTGGATTATTAAATTAGATTACAATGCTCAAAATGCAAGATGATACTGATGCTTTCTAACAATAGTCTTCAGTTCCATCTCCTTGGTGTCTTCTCCATATGCCATGGCTGGCACAAAAACACCAGTAGTTAAAACACCTGTGTTTTCACAGATTTCCTACTCACACTATGTTTAACCTCTGAAGGCCTTTTCATTCAGTCTGCTACTATTATTTGTATATTGAATGAAATACATATCTCACTTAGCACAACAAAGTCCTTGACCTCAGGATCTTTCAGCTAAAGGCCTTGAAATGGTGCTAGTATAAACCTTGATATCAACACCAATTGATCATTTTTAAAGACAAAAAGAAAAGGAGAAAAACAAAGGCAGCACCTACTTACCTGCATCCATTTAAAGCGGGAAGATACAAAAAAGAAGGGTAGATCATGCCAAGCAGGAGAGTTAGTATCTAATGAAAACAGATCATAACATTTACAAATCTTGCATCTTGATTTATCTCTTTCTGGTTTTGTTATTTGCTTGGTGAGGGAATGGTCTACTAATCTGTGATATGGAGAAACAGTCACTGGTGGGTGAAAAGCAACAATGTGAGTTAAGGATGGATTTGAAAGAAGAGAGGCTTGATGGTTGGCACAGAGGAGGCAGAAGGTTGTTTCAAGGGCATGGAAAAGCTCACACAAAATATGATGAGAAAAGAGCATGGATGGAGAAAGGAAGTAGAAAGCACACTAGTGATAGTAAACAAGGAATAGCAGGAGAGAGCAAAATCCAACAATTTGGACATGAAGAATCCTAGTCTTGTAAAAGACAAGGATTTCAAATGAGAAGAGGGAAACTTGAAGTCAGGTCAGTCTTTTGTGGCCTTCAGGAAACTGGGAGAAAGGGAAAGGGGGATGAGGAGCAGAATATTTTGTGCATCAAACAAAAGTGACTATAGCACCAAGAGGAGAAAAATTCTGAGGCAATGGAAGCATTTTAGTGAGAGAATTACTGAGTTAGGCAGCTAAAAAAGCAGATTTAATTTCAAGAAAATAATTTTTGGGAGATGGGTGGGCATATGTGACCATGTCAGGTTAGCTTAAAACCTAAATTTCTGTCTGTGAAGAACGAGGTTTGCAAACCTTCCTTTCTTATTCTTCTGAGAGGGAATGTTCTCTGTTCCTTAGTTTGCTACAAAGGAGCTAATCCTTGAGCTTAACACCCTTGATTCTTAATATCATTGGGACTCACAAAACCTGAGGGGTAACTTCATTCCTTTTAACAAGTTAATGTCAGTTTTCCCACTGAGTGTTTCATTTTGAGCTTACACAAGACAGCAGAGAGTTGAAAATATGATTACGAACCAATGTCAGCCAGGTAGAATTTTTTTTTTTCTTGACACTACTAAATGCCTCAAATTCTTCATGTTCCTCATTTTCTTTTCCTCTAAAACTGCATCATAACACAAGCTGCATCCTGAGCAAGTACGTCTCCCTAGATGTAGCAGATGTATGTTACTTTCTAAACGACTTGGTTTACCCAACCTTCTGTCTAGAATGGATCTCTCCTTCCTTGTCACTGCTGTCGGTTGAATCCTCCTCGTGTGGATACCAGAGGAAGTGAACAGAACAACTCTGCACACAGTGCACAGATGGGCCAGCTCATTCAATTTAATTTTAAGAAGTCAAAATGGCAGTTGTTCTCACTGGACTTCGGATATTTGCAAAGAATGCCAC
This sequence comes from Cariama cristata, assembly GCF_000690535.1. Lineage (NCBI taxonomy): Eukaryota > Metazoa > Chordata > Aves > Cariamiformes > Cariamidae > Cariama > Cariama cristata. Next base: position 14,620 of record NW_009625801.1, on the reverse strand, counting down.
TCGGTAGGACAGTTTTAGTTTACTTTAAATGACTCACAAAAATTTCACTCTGCAATTGCCTGCAACAAAATGTCACCTCCCCATAAAGAACGATTAAGACAGGCAACACTGAACTTCACAAACAGGCTGTCTGACAATCTTGCTCCGTCAATACATGCTAGAGAATCATCATCCAAACAAACCAGACAAGCTGTCTCTTTTGACATCTGCTCCTGTTTCAGTACATGAATTATCCTCTTGGGTTATCCCATTTTCAGCTGCTTCAGCATGAATGCCATCTCATAATTTACCTATTCCAACAATTCATCCATCTTTTCAACTATACACATAAGTAAAGGAATAAATAGTATCAAAAGAATAGCCAGAGAAACGTCACTGACATTTTCTGGGATGACAAATATGTAAAATGGAAGCACAGAGGGCTAGGGTTGACATGGAATTCTTAAAAATGCCATATATGCCCTTAATAAAAAGTTTTAAGCAATCAGTACTAACAGTTTGTGAATACATCAGGCTGTAAGATTATTCTGTTTATTATCATTGTACCAGTAATGAGAAGTCTCCCCATTCCTTTTGGCATCTTTCTTTAAATTAAATAGTAAGGATTCTGAGCAGGGAGAGCATCTCTCTATCCATCTGAACTGTTCCAGGGAATGGAATTCCAATCTTATGGTGGCTTTTAGGTTCTACCATATTATGGATAGTAATAATTACCTTCTGTCACATCCTGCTCCAATGCTAGCACTTCAGTCTGCTTGCTGAGCCTTTTGAAGAGTCATTCAGGTGTTTTGTGTGCATCTGAGTACCATGATACACTTATGCTGCCTCTTAAGGGAAGTAAGGCATTTCTTCTTCACGATCATCATCATATAACAATGGTGGAAGTACTTTAATTCACAGAAGTGGGGCTATTAGACAAAGGGAAAGTCTTAAAAGTCTTTAATACAGTGATTGATAGACTTTTACTGTGAAACAAAACCACAGAGCTGGATAAGCAGAAAATCTGATATTTGCAGACAGCTCAGCCAAATCAATCATAATAAGACTGAGAGGAACAGAAAGATTCCACGTAAGATTACACAGGCAACACTTTTACATACTAAGAAGTAACATTTCATGGCGATAGAGTGATAATTTCTCTTAGGGCATGATTTGGCTCAGAAGGATGGAGAATCTGTGTATGATACAGATGAAAAAAAAAGTTTAGAGATTCATTCAAAGATATGCACAATATGCAAAGCAATGGCAGTTTCTCCCTTATCTGAAAAATGAACCAGGGTCACTGGTCCAGAGCTGGGTGAGTTCTGGAGGGCTAGTTAGCTCAATGGGCATTAGCTGCTCTCTACATTCACAGAGTAGCAAACCTAAGATAATGGATCAGAGGAGGCACCTGAAGGAGCCAGATCAGGTCTGGAGACTAAAGTGTATTTGTTGAAATGAAGAACTCATATTTTTAGCACAACACAACATGCCTCACAAAAGGCACTGACATGTTAAGTTACCCGTAGCAACTGGATAACACAGCAAGCAGGGCCATTAATAACAAAAACTACTTTTTGACCAGTATCTAAAAGATCCTTGACCATTTTGCAAGTATTTCTGAATATGAAGTTAATAGATAAGCAAAAGTAGTGGACTGGTGAGTTGCCATTTCAGCATACATTCATATTTTGCAAAGGGAAAATATTACAAATGTACAACTGCAAGGAGCAGCCCTCATCAATAGCCTTGCCAGAAGAGTGACCCAGCTGGAATGTCTTACCAAGAGTGCTTCTCACTATGCAGCAAAAAAATTTCTCTTTGCATTTAATGACACTCAGTCAGCTGACTGAGAAGTTACTGTCCTTTTCCACTAATATATCCACTCAGTTTTCTTATTCTGTGGAGCCCTAAAGTTTGGGAAACACTGAGAGCTGCAAAAATTCTCCTTTATGTTTTTCAGAAGACAAAGATTGCCTTTTTTCTTATTATCTTTGAAGCAGCTCTGCAGGAGCTAGGGTACCAGCACCACAACTATTTCTGACCGCCAACCACTCTGAAATGCAATGAAGCTTCCATGTCTGGATTAAGAATGAAGAGTTCAGGAGACGCTTTGCAAAGCAAATCCAATGAGAACCAATATTGGTCTAATTTTTTTCCAGCTAACTTCACAACAAAATAAAATCTATGTAGCAAAACTACTTTCATTTACTCTCACAGTCATCACAGACTTGGATATGAAAATGAAGTTGCCACAAACATTTCTACTTCAGTAACAGTAAACTCCAGCTAACGTAATTAATTCAGCAGCAAAAAATTTCAACCGCCAGCAAGACACTATGGAGAAGAACAGAAAGCATATCCAATACAGTCACTGAAACTTTAAGTCCCTGTGATGAGACTTTTTAATTTATAGCAACCTATTGTTTAGGATATTTTTCCTCTGATTGGAACAATCAAAGAATTTCTATACCAGAAATTCAGTAATACCACCAGATTTTAAATGTAACCAACAACGTGTTGGATGGTGGTCTTTATTCCCTGACAATTGTTACAAATTAGATAAGAGAAGATGTGATTGGTTTAGTGGGGGAAGACTAACACTAAAGTTAAATAAATGTGTAAAATACTGTCTGTTTCGCAGAAAACAAATATTTATTACCTTTATTTTTCTATTTCTAACCTTTTCCTCCATCTCAACACTTTTCAACTTCAAAAATGGAGATCTACTACTGCCTAGAGCTCGTCTTCCAGCTGTTGAGAAGAGGAGGGAGAGCATTAAGCTTGGAAAATGGAGCAGAGTTAGCAGACAACGCAGTCTCACCTGACTCCCCAAAACCCAGCAATCTCCACAGCACATGAACAAAAGATTCAGCAGGCTCTGACTGCCGAATGCATGAAAGAAAGGGACCTGAAGAAGGTTCTCTAGAAGTGGCCAAAGATTTCTAGAAAGAAAGATTATTTAGTAGTGTAGTAGGAAATGGTCCCAAAAGTAACAGATTCAAGCAGACACGAAACCACATTTGCATGGAGGAATGGACTAAAGTCACAAGTGGACCTGACTTAGTCCAAAATCAAGGATGTGAGTTCAAGTCCATCTGTATAAGTAGGTACTACTGTAAGTGTTGCTGTAGTTCCCAAGATGAATAGTCCCTGCAAAAATCCCAACTGCACTGTGACTGAGAGGAGTGCCATGATCTTCTTTATCAAGAGGAAAGGGTGACCGGGTCTCTGACATGCAGTAGCAATATAGGTAATCATCTTAATTTTTAATGTTATGACCCTCTCTATTTAAAATTGTTAAAGTGGTGCATTGACATTTTTCCAGAAGTTACTTGCTTCTAATTTCTTGATTTGATTTTTTTTTTCCTCTTGTAGATGGAGAGATTAGGTCAAACAGCAATACAGCAGATATCACCAGTATAGAGTAAAATTTCCAAACCAAGTCACCCATAGGCAGCAGAATACAAGTACCATAGGAGCCAGGACTAATATACCTGGTATACAGGACTTCTGCTTTCTGGACAGAGCATTTCTTACCCAAACTCACAGGTACAGGCCATTATGTTCCAGACATCTTCCAATATGGAGCTCAAATGACTGTTTAATGGGTTCCTATAGGCTCAGCAGTGCTACTCTGTAAGATAATGTCTTACCATTCTTTAACATCCACTATTTATATTGATATCCCCATCTTCATTCTCTTACTGTGAGGAGATTTGTATTCTTGCAATTGGAGAGCAAGACCAATTCATGGAATTAGCCTGGAACAAACCCCACAGATAAAATGCTCCTTTTATTTTATTTTTTCTCCTTCTCTACAAGACAGTTAATCAGCTGAGTATTCTTCACACTCTTTTATTACTATTTTTCCCTTGCAAGGACATAATTCCGTCCAACACTAAGCACACCTTACAGCGTGAAATAAGATCACAACCAGAGCTACATGGGATTCAGAGTTACAATGGAAGTACTGAACCCAAGCATTTGATTTTAGCCGCCTGTGTTTCAGAAGGAGGGTGACATTGTCAGATGAGGATTTGACATTAGTGAGAGACAATTTCATTAGATGTACATCTGCACACATTATTCCAGCACTGAACCAGAGTGCACCAAGAAGTCCATTCTGCTCTCCCAGGCAGGAGCACAAAGAATGTGAGCTCCCATGGGGTTGTACTGGTACTCAAACTGGTCTGAGATCAGAATGGGGCCAGACTTTCATCAATATCTGTGGTTTTACCCCGTTGGGTCCAAACGTTTCTACTGGTTCACATTAGCACATAACCTGCAAATGTTCTAGTACAGAGGAGCTCATTATTTTCTAGTGTTGTTTGCCTACTGCCGTTCCCAAAATTCTGGACTGCTTTCCTGGCACTCAGTACATCTTGAGGTCTTTATTGGCACTCATTCAATCACTTTTTTTGAAAAGGTTATGAAAATCAACAAGAATTTTCCTTTTTTCTTGTAAGGCAGGATGTAGATTCTTGGACTGCTGTGTGGGTTTAGAGTTCTTACCGTGCAGCTAGAAATGATGCAGAGCAGTCAGTCTGCATCAAAATTAGCAAAGTAATTTCCTTCCACTGATCATTTTACAAATTACATCAGTCTCTTTCCAGAAGACACTGTATATTTACTTATTTCCAGTCGATGGTCTCTTGAAGCCTGTGTATGTGCCGTAGCTCTGGAGCACGTTCTGAACAGAGTGTTAGCCCCTGAATCCAAAGGCAATCTCTCACAAAACAGATTTCCTCCCTTAGACTTTACAATGTGTAGTTGTTTTTAACACTCTATTTGACGACAACATTTAAAATTGAAAAACCACAAGGTCAGGCCTGGTTTAGGTTTTCATGTATCTCCAAAAAAGGAAACAGGGATTATGAACAAATAAATGTGTGGAGAGATATACAGGCACGTATATCCTGACTTTAATCTTGTTTGGACAACATAGCCAAATACAATGCTGCCGTCCTTAGTATAACTCAAAATTTAGCCTACAACCTATGATAAATTTTACATATTTATTTAATTGCTGCTTCCCTTTTATATCACTGAATACCTCTTTATTTTTTTTCATTCCTCCCAAGATAAATCTCTGTTTAGAGAACCTTATGGTCAGTCTTCACAAAAAAGGAAAATTTACCTACCTAAATCCAAAAATTACCAATTTTAGCATCTTTTAATATCCTAGTGATTTTTTACCTGTTAAACTGCAAATTTGATATATTTACAATTTTCATTTTGGTACTAACAAAGAACATTATTAATATGAACCTAGGAACATGTTATTGCAATGGAAAAGGGTACAGACCACTAAAAGATGCCATTCCTTACACCAAAACTCTGCCTTAGCAACATTAATTATCATTTTCTACTGCATGTGACATGTAGTGTTATAATGAAAGTGCCTTGGTACTAGAGGATTAGAGTACTGTACACAGCTCTAGCAAACAGAATGAATAATTGAAATCCAGCGCTTTTATGCTTCACTGGAAAAAAACAATATTTCATGGCACATAAAGTTATTCAGCTTATTTGCATTAAGGTTCAATGATCCCCACTGACCAAAACAGAAGCAGTGATGGTACCTTGATGTAAGTGGCGAAGAACATTCATAAATATTCTTAGGAAGCAAGATGTACCTGCATTTAATCAGTACTTATTAAAATTTTATTCCCTATAGTTATTCAACAGGATCTGTGGTATAAAAACATAATTACAAAAATCAGATTTGAGCTCATTTGACAACAGAAGGGTTTTATGGTGACCTATCTCCAAATGTTCCTATTTGTAATTAAATGCAGCGATCAGCAGTAAAGATTTTGAAGCTGTTTTAGTAGTTCCGCTATTCTGCTTAACATGTGGCACCCGTAATAATTAAAATGATACTAACACATGCACAATTTTATGGCCCTTATGGTGCAACCCATTATGCCAAATAAGGGCCTCTGTTTTCACAGCATACTGCACATGGTCTCATTACACCCACTTTTCTTTTCCTGTCTTCACACTAACAACTGTTAAAGTGAATCAACACACAAAACGTACTATAACAGCTTAGTGTTTATGATATGTGTGCTGTTAGTCAGTGAACAGGAAAATCTAAACATTTACTGTTTATGTAAAGAATAGCGTTAGTGTTAGCGAATTGCTTGGGACTGCTTACTTTATTGTCTAGATGACAAACATAATGATGGGTGTCAACAGTACCTATATTTTCCCTTTGTTTTGCCCTCCTGTGTAGATGTCCACAAGAATTAGAGGAATTTCACATTCACAGTTCTTTAAATGTTTTCTGTTAAGTAGTTTTCCTTTTCTGCGTTAAAGTGAGACAAAAATATTTCTGTCATAAACTCCCACCATAAAAAAATATTTCCATAAATTTTCTCTTCCTTTTCAACATATTGTGCTTGGACCAGTTTGGTTTATCCAAAGTGTTAGAAAGTTAGACAATTTTCCTGTGGCTCCTCAGGAAATTCTACAAGAAACTGGGAATTGTAGATTAGTGCTTTTTTATCATGAATAATTTTGCAATTACGCAGCTACTCAAAGACCTCCTACACTCATTTTACAGTCATCAGTTCAGAATGGCTTTCACTGTCTTGGTCTGGGATCCATTCCAAGGGAAGTCCCATAGGTGGGACACCAATGGATTGGACTAAATCTACCCTCTGCATTTCATATTATAGCTTTGTGTGAACATTAGTTGAAAGTTCATATAAAGAGTAACAACCTGTCCTTTCGATTTTCCCTCTTTTCCCCCATGGGCTGCCACTTAATCCTAGCAGTTTCAGGAATTTGCTTGTTATCAGTGGTAAGGGGAAACTAAAGCCCCTGAAAGCGAATGACAGGACAACTCCATTGATTTCAAAGACATAAAGTGAAAATCATCACAAAATTACAGTGGTTGGGCTCCAGATATGACAAAAATAGAGAAATGAACCAGAAAACACTAAAGTGCATAATATATAGGGGCCACATACACATTAAAGTGCAGCTTTTAAAAAAAGTACATCTGGAACCATACTGAAACAGCAGCAGCAGTGCCATAATGCAGGAAAGTTAAGTAAAAGCCAGCATTGGACTACTTTCACCATTGTCCTCATTGCCACTGGTGAGTGATACTGCACAGAAAACTTGCAGTTTTGCTCTCTGAAGATTCAGGAAGAGGACATGATGGGGAGTGACGCGAGGGAGAGGACCAAGGCAAAGAAGGACGATATCTGTAGTGTTGTGACAGCTTCTCCTTCACCTCTTCTGAAACAACCTTGCTATAAAAGAAAAAAAAAAAAAAAAAAAAAATGCTCAAATCACTGACATTAAAAAAGACTAAGGAAAAAAAGCACCTGATAATTACTTTCCGTCTGAACTTCAGGAAAGTTGAGTTCCATGATCCTTTTTTCTTTGATTAAAATGAATGTTTGTGATCAGTATTACTATTTACTACCCCATGATCAAAAACAAATAACCCACTTTGTTTGTTTCTTACTGCAAATGAATTAAATTAGATGCCATTAGGAGCACTAGCTGTTTATATCCTTGTTTCAGCAGTGGTAGTATTTGAAGTTTCCTGCGGTAAGTTCATTACTCGTATTTTGTCCAGAATTAGTGAAGCGTGCTGAAAATTGCTAATGACAGATGTTTCTCCACTCTGTCACACTTCTTGTATCATTTGATTTGGAAAGCAACATACGGTGTTCTGCTCTATCAGTATGTCACAGACTGTCTGTAAACAGCTGGTCATAACTCAGTTCAGTGAAAACCATTACTTTCCAATGAAGTGCTGGACACCCTCCAAATTGCATTTTGGCATGGCCTGAGCTGCATAATGCACAAAGTTCTTCTGTTCTGAGGTTACCTAAGGAAGGATTTTTCACCCCCCTTCCACTTGTTTATTGTGTTTCAGGAAACAAAATATCTTTGAAAATGGTTAGATAAGGGATGAACAGCACAGTAAATAGAAATGTTTTTTTCTTCTCTCAGGAACCCATAAAAGCTGTGACTGGTGTTGTGCTAAAAGAAAAAAAAAATGCAACCCTACCTCACCATTTCTGTTTGTGCCTCAGGTTGAATGGGGTGTATTATCGGGGTCAGGGCACACAGGATGATGACAGATTGAAATGTCTCCTATCAAATAGTTGTGGCATTCTAACATTGCTATGACTATGGGGCTATTCCACAGCTCCTAATCACAATGAATCCTATTAAAAACATCTCCCTGCGGTTTATGCATTGGTCAGATGCAAAGAAATCCATTTCACTTATGCATGTGAGAAGCACAAAATACAGAGGGCAGATTTCATGCCACGCACATGGGGATATAAGGTACAATTTGCTAATTCTTTCTAACAAAACCACTGCCTTGTTTGTTTTAAGATGATATATATTATTAGCACATATTTAACTGAATACGTATCATGCATTTCTGTGAGAGAGGGAATCTGGAATAGACACATTATTTATAACAGAAGTATAAAGAATTTAGACAGCATATTTTAATAACTGAATTTAATTGACAATGATTACCACTTGTATTATATTTAAATGAAATTTTTACATAGTTGCTCTTGGTTTAGAGCATGACAGTAGGACAAGGCATCAAAGCCACCTGCAATCCCTCGAGACTTCCGCAATGCCTGTACATTACCGAGTGAAGAACATCCTCCCAAATGCCATAAAAGGATGATTTTGATGTTTAAATTTAGGACAATAAAAAAAATATTTAAAATCAAGAATCACGAAACTCAAACATCCCAATGGAAAAGGGTAGAGATAGCTGTCAAGATATCTAGATATTCATGCAGCCTATACCAAGGTTAGCATCAGAAAAGATTGGGAAAAACCCTGCATTACCAAATAAAGTTGAATTTTCTGATATTTGATAAGATAACGTTCTGGTCTATCATCAGATGGTATCAAAAGTTGTCCTTGAAGAGGAACCCACTGATGAAAATAAAAGGTCTCATACAGAGAAATAATTTTTCCAGAGTACTAAGCCACTGAGAAAAAAATTACGTCTCAGTGTATCTTTTATTTCTTTGAAATGCATCTATCTATAGGAATAGCAAGCCCATTATATTAGGTAAATTTTTAATTTTTTTTTTCACATGTTGAACACTGATGAACAGATGAGCTTTAGTGAGATATAGTCCTACAGAAAATGTTGATCCGAGCTTTGTTGAAGAGGATGCAGCTTCTCTTTTGGTGTAGGACTTTTACTGAGCTTGAAGCATAAGCCCACTTAGAGGATCTGAAGGAATCTACAGTGAGAAAAAAGAAAGTCACAAAAGACTGTAGCTCATTTTTATACGTGTACTACATGACTTCTGCAGAGAAACCATGCAAAATGTTTCACAGGCCAGTACAAAAATAAGGCCTCTGCCCTTGAGAATGTATTATCTCAACAAAATAGGTAGCATGTAAAGAAAAAGTCATACATCAACGACACCAAAAACGGAGTTGAGTTTTGCCATGTGCTAACACTGTGACTTCTGCATAAGCTACTGGCATCTGTTGATTTAAAGAAAAAGTTTTCTAATTACTATCTAATTGAAATTGGTAAGTAGACAGGGAAATTTACTTTGTCAAAATTTAAAATAAATAAATTCCTTTTCCTTTGTCAATAAGTGGGTACCTGTTTTTCAGCATTACACATGCTGCCTGTAACAGGATTATTCACTCCTACAGTTTTTACCTTATCAGAAAATGTCAGAGGTTTTTCATTTGGCTTGGTATCCCATCCCACACAGTAGGTCAGATACATCCTTTAGCTTATGTTATAAGTTATAACTTATAACTTATAACTTATGTTATATAATAAAATCTAATTAAGCAACTTCACTTTCTTTTACAGCTATTTTCCTGTTAATTTTGTGACTATGCCCTCTGGCCCAAGCAAACTGCTGTAACATTTGCAATTCAAAATCGTTGTAATTTGTGTTCATCTCTTCCATCAAAAATAATTAGTCATACAGTTTTGTGAAGTTTTTACCAAACTTGAGCTTTGGACAAAACATTTAATTGTGTTTTTTGAACTGCAGTGAGCTTCTTGCTTTCAGCATAGATGTTCAGCTGTGTCAATAGAAAAAGGCTCAACATTCACAAAGTATAAGAGGAGAAGATGCTACAAACTCCGTCTTATGTTCAACCACCGATGCACGCCACTCAGAAGCATAAGTTCATTTAGCGATAAGAAGTAACAACCGCTCATGGCAGACGTAGCTGTTTGTGCAAATGAAATCAAAACCGAGTGTGAACACCCAACTGGAGGGCTCTTATTGCTTTACTGAACCATCCCCTAGTCTGTCCACCTAACTCCTTGGATTTCTGGTGTTCTCCCACTTATTTAACCGTCCGGGAACAACCACATTCTCCAAGGGTACTGAAGAGATACCATTCAATGCTAGTAAATGCAAAAGAACTTCTTGACTGAGCTGTCAAACCATTGCCTGAGATCTCAGCAGCTCTCTTGCATGGTACCTCCTAGCTTGACTAAAATAACCGCCAATGCTACAGTACCACTGAGTCTCCATAAGTTTTGATCTAACTAGGTTGAACACATTTAGGTAGCCAGTACTATACATTACTGGGCTGAGTTTCAAGTTCTTTGTTCACCATATGGAGGCAATCATAACAAGACACAAAAGCATGCAGAGTAAGGGGGGGGCTGTCTCATATCTCCAATAAAATTTTGCCAAAGTGTGTCAATCTCAGCACAAGTTGCAAAGACACATAAAAAGGAAACATATTCATGAGTGCACCACAACAAGGCAAAGCTCGGATGATGTTGATACCAAAACAGAGGTCTTTGTTGGGTCTGTTGATCAAAGCAAGATTCTATAACAGATTGGCTTTGTGAAAATGGAAATAACCAGTCAAAGTAAATTTCAAAATAGATACTGGAGCTAAACACATTATCATCATTCTAAGCACATGCAGAATTAAGATTGACCTCCCGGTACTGAAAGCAAAACCTTAAGTTTTCCTCATAAAACAATCACAAAATGTAGACAGGGCATAGAAAGTACAAACTCATACTGGCACAAGTTATCTGTTGAAAGATATAAGAAGGAGGGAAGTGGTATAACAGTCTACAAAACACTGTTCAAAAGCTATTCTTAAAGAATCTGATGAGGCAGTTAGCAATCTGCGAGGCTCTAAGAATATAATGTATCACAGTTGCAGACATTTCAGTGTGCCATCAAAATGCTTGCTCTGTTAGTACTAGGAGATAGGGTCTGAACTTGAGTGAATGATAAAGTGAGAAGTTACTGGGCACATTCACACATCAATTGGCTGGAGTAGTAGTTATGTTGCCATAACAAAGCCAACAGTTAAAGATTGTCAAAATCTATAAGATTCCAACATGATTATCAAATATTATCATTAGCCAATAATGACAGCTGATATGGAGTAGACCCTGACACTCAAAAATATTGTGATTTCCAAATGCAAGCCATAAGTACTACACACTGAGGAAATGTCACCAAACTGAGCAACTTCCCATGCCTTTCTGGTACCTGCCTACACAGATGACTTATTTTCAGACTTGTGCCAGTCTTAAAGGTCACAGTCTTACAGGGGTGGATTAAGTCCTAACATTTATTGTCTTAAGACTTAATTTCTTGTTTTTCATCTGCATTGTAAGCAAGCAGTCATAACTCAGAATACTACATAAACATAATCTCCACACAAACGTCCCTTGCTCCAAAAATGTACGTGCTTAAATTTTTAACAACTTAATAAGGCGATGCTTGCAATGATTGAACAAAGAAAAGAAAGTAATATTGCATTTGTCATGTCTTTGGAAGTTGTCATTGTCCAAGACACTCACATATTTGATCCAATGTTGTGATTCAAAACAGCTTTTTGAGCGCTGGACATTTGCCGTTCAACACCTTAAAATATACCAAACAGGAAAAAAAAATCTTAAAGAGGAGGCTGATGCAAACAGAAAGTCCAAGACCAACCAAGCAATTAGCTCGTGTTTATGGGGCATGTCTAACTATGAAAGTTGAAGAAGATTTTGACCTAACCTTGCGTTTGTACTAGGAGAACAAACCACATGTGACAGATTCTGCTCATACTATTTAATGCTCTAGGGGGAAACTCAGGTACTGTGGCACTGGGTCTGGTAAAGAACCTGAACAGACTAAAGCAGCTTTGAAAGACATTCAAATTGCTTCTATTATAATCCATAACCACAGATTTTTATGCAGTAGCAGCTCCAGCATATCCTAATCACTGTATGAATGTGGACATGACCAAAAAAACCAAACAATGAACAGTACACTGTAGGGGTCTGATTGTTTTACTGCAGCAGAAATATAGATATATCCTTCTTGCGCTCCCCTCCTGGGATTTTAACGTGTTCCATTATGAGGAGGTCAGATGCGTGAAATTCTCAGGTAGGATTTTCTCCTGTCATTATAGCATTGTCTGAAACATGCAATACTTTTCTTGTTATGAAATACTAGTGCATTTTCCCATAAATTATTTGTACGTTTTATTTAAAAACTGTCAGAAGGTACTTGGCTGAAGAAATGAACAGTAACTCCTTTGATAGCAACCCCTACTCAGCACATCAGGTTTTGTCCCTTTATACTCTACATTTTTAAAGAGTAATGAAAAAATTCAATATCACTTGTGGATGAAAACATGATGAAAAAATCTGTCAGCAAATTTTTATTTTTGCCCACAAATTGAGTAAGTTCTTTTATTCCTCCTTACGTTACAAAGTATGGTTTCAAGGGTGATCGCATTAGGCTGTTTCATTCCTTCCTTAATTACTGTTGCATACAGTTATAAATAGCAGACAGAAGGTGAGCGGAAAATGACAAAACAAGTTTATTCTAAAGTCTAACATAAAACACTACAGGCTAAATATGTACAGGGAATTACACAAACAAGTGTTGAACTATATACACATGTTATAACAGAAGGAAAGACATTTCATACAAGCAAGGAAAAACTTCTCGAAATAACTTCAGCAAAAATGCCTACTTATCCTTATATAAACTAATGATCTAAGAGGCCTCAGCAGTAGCTTTCTCTGGAGACTAACATCTTCCTGAAGGTAGATTTTTGGTGGCTTCTCAGTCTGTAGAGGTTTTCCAGCAAACTTCTCTTCTAATCTATCCTCTCAGTCCTTTAAGTAGCCCTACTGTACCTGGGGATCGGTACCCAGCTGTCTCATCTCTAGGTATGCAGGCAATATATGTAAGTTTGCCAACTGCACTGGATCCTGCCTCAGAGCAACCAGTTGCACTAGCTGGTCTCTTCAGGCACCTCTCAGGCCCATGTTTCAATTATTCTGTTGTCCCTTGTAGAAGAGAATCGTTTTGACTCTGTGAGTCATGGCAATCAACCAATCTTTTAGGTTGGATACCTGATACAAAATAAATGTTACAAGATTTGGACTATCAAATACAATGATGCATTGAATCTACCATGCTCAGTTTCCATAGAGATGCCATATGGATGTCTCCTCAGGTTTGTCGGTCCCCAGCTAGAGCAGCATTCACGTTGCAGGAAGAAAATTACTAAATCTGTGCCTTTTCTACACATACAAAGCAAAGTTGGTAGGATCATTTAGTGTTTTCTTTCTTTTGTTCAAGAGTGGAAGATCTTCACAGAATTTTGAATAGAGTCCAAAATACTTTAAAAAAAAAAAAAATCATAAGCTAACAGTACTAAGGTGCACCACTCAAAAACTATCCAGAAAACCCATTGATTCATTTTACATGAATTATTAAGCTTGTGAAATGCCACCTCTAAGGCACAAAATAGAATTACAGAAGATTGCTTGAATAGGAATCAGTGATTCTCTAGGCTTAGACAGCCTTTGCAATGACATATCTGGACTCAGTTCCTACATTTGAATCCTCTTTCCAGATGTGATTCTGCTAGATGATTGGAATAGGACCCAGGTCTGGATTAGACACATCTGATACTTTACCTGACAAAAAGTTTTCAGAAAAAGGACTCCAAAAGAGCTTCAGAAAACGGAGTAGAGCACTTTGCAGTGAGCAAGTTAGGGATGTTTTATCTTAAGGAAAGTTTATTTTTAAACTCCAGAAGATTTGGAGCTAGAGCATGGGAGTTTTATCTCTCAAATAAAAGTGCTTAGATGCTTAATATAACTTTGACTGTTCATATCTATAAACATGAATCATCTAAAATCCTAAATTCTTACACTTACTGATATCCTGCACTTTTGTAACATCCTGCACATAGATCATCCGTGAGTGATACAGAGAAGTCTCTTATGCCACATTTAAATGCATCACTTTTCAGATTTGTTAAATGCCTCTTTTGTTATTATAAAGAAAGGAGAACGTGAATGACTGGTTCACCTTCTCTTAAACATTCATGACTTACTGATATCTAACATTTTTACTTCCATTCACCTTCACTGAACAAACCCAGGCATCCCTGGGATTATTTGTATGTTATTTATATGCATTTGTATGTTAGAGAGTGTTTTGATTGTCTTGAACTTAACATGGTGATGATAAGGTCGAGTGCCTTTAGATAAAGATCAGGGGGAAGGCCAGTAAGGCAGATATCCTGATGGGAGTCTGTCACAGACCACCCAACCAGGATCAAGAGGCCGATGAAGCGTTCTACAGGCAGCTAGCAGAAG
>NW_009625800.1:0-8959 GCF_000690535.1 Cariama cristata | reverse complement strand
TGCCAAGGTTAATCTTTTGGGGTTGTTTTTTTCACTTTTATGGACTTGACCAGTTTTGAGAGTTTTACGCCTTAAGTCCATCTCTTCTTTTTTTGCCTGCAGCTCCAAAAAGAAGCTGTGCCTGGTGCTCCCCGGATGGAGAGGTGCGGCCCCACCGCGGGGAGACCCCCGGGCCCCCGAAACCCGCTAGGGAGGGTGGCCTGCCTTTGAGGCAAAAATAATCCATCTTCAGTCACTAAATGGCAAAAAGCTGCAATCTCATTGCAGCTGGGAACTGCTGTGCAAAGGAGAGAGTGCTGTTGGTGGAAAACTGCCTTGGAGCACCTGATCATTAACGTGAATGTGCAGTAATAGAAATGCATCCACTCTGCCTGGAGAAAGGGTGGTGAAATTGAATTCAACTTCCGTCCAACTTTGCTGCCCAGCAGTGAGTTCAATTATCAAAGGTGAAGAGTTCATTGCTGCTATTAGTATTTTTATTATAACCATTTCCTTTGGTTAGGTTTCCTTTGAGATCTCTCTGGCCTACTTAGGCTAAAAGCCTTGCTTCATTTAACATACAATTTATAAGGCATACTTAAGCCTATTAAAACGTTTACAAAACTTTGTTCCAGATTACCTTCTCCTTCTCTGGCTTTCTACATGTATACTTAATACTTTTTGATCGGCATTTTGGTCATATCTAGCCATGTCTTGGGCTTTTATATACTGCTGAAATGTCTACAGGTATCGCCTTCAGTTTTACGGATGTAAAAAAAATCTGCGTAAGTACATGCAGATAGGTGAAGTGGGAGGAGTGTGAATAATCTTGCCAGAAGAAGAGATTAAAGCAGGAACTCGAGGGACTGAACAGGAAAGATAAGCTTGAAGGGGCAAAGTGTTGCAGCAAAGGATAAAAATTGGCAAACAGGTGTGGTGGTCAAGAGTATGTAGAGGTGGACATGTAGGGAGGTGTGAGGAAGTATGGACCTGCCCTAGATCAAGAAGAAAAAGCAAGCTGGAAATATAAGAAGAAACAAAGAGAACAGAATGTGGAGAGGGGAGTTAACAGCAGATTGTGTCAAACCTTTTGTTTCTGGACAGAGCTGGACAGAGCCTCCATGGGAAAAATGGCATGTAAACATGTAAGCCAACCATGGGCGGCAGGGCAAACACAAAGGGATATCACAGCAAGGTCATATGGTGCTTTTAAACACCGCTTCCTAATTTTGGAGCACTTAGTTTTGCTATCTCAGTATTCTTACAACTTAGGGTTTTGTCTGTGAAAACAAAAAGGGTGAGAAAATACAGATACTTTTTATTACAACTTTCAGCTGAGCAGCTCATAGCTTTTTACTTCAAAATTTGGATTGCGATTCTGGCTTCATATTTTACCAAAGTTAGTTTTACTAACGGTTTCAGTGATTTCCCTCAAGACCGAGTTACAAAAATATCTGTAAATTTAAGATTTCTATTAAAAATTCCACAAGTGAGACTGTATTTGTAACACCAAGGAGAGCTCCTATCTCTGACAGTGAAGATGCGATATCATCAGGGCTTTGTACAGAGGGGCCAACACGTTGAATACTTGACCCTTCACCAGAGCAATTAATACCTGTTGCAAGATGAGGCTTGTAGGTAAGGTTTTTGTTTAGTTTAATTACATCCGGAAAAGAGCTCAAGTGCCTGAAAGCTCTGTCTAAATAAAATACACCCGTTTGTAAACTTTGCCTTGTTTGTGTCCTTGGACCATGATGATTACTACTACAACAAAGACTTGAAATTATGGCAATATCTCCTAGATGTTCCCTTTTGGTGTATTCGTGTGACAAACAGGCTTTTCCCAGGTAGCTGGAATTTGCACTCCTCCAGCAGAAGCTTTAGATCTGTGTGAAACCCACATCATATTTTAACAGGTCTTCTGTGGCAAGCGTTCAAGAGTTGTGTAGGTAACTATCTTAGATTGACTATAAAATATACATGTACCTGTGCTCCTTTCTTTCACAGGACACCATAAAAAGCATAAAAGATTTCTGAGTTTCAGCTCTATGACAGTAGTTGTATGTTCTTTCTGTGAATTATATGGATAAATAGAAGGACCTTGTCTTTCGCACACACATTTAAGCTAGCATTAGTACACAAATTTCAAAAGGATCAAGATTAACAGTTTAACTTTCATAGATGCTGAACACTTAATTTCAGTCGCTGAGGATAGCAGGTAGTCAGCATCTCTGTAAGTTCTAGTTAACTTGCTTAAACTTGTGCAGAGAAAGCCATCATGGAGTGCTTAACTTTCAGGTCTTTGATTTTTTACTAAGGATTCACATATTTCAAAAGTGTAAATGCAGAGGTGTGAGTCAGGAAATCAAGACAATAATTGGGAGAGTTGTTTTACAGTGCGCCAGATGGCTTGCACTTTCTTCTTGCTTTTCTCCTCAAAGAAGCATACACCAGCTAAAACCAAATAACCCTACTCTACCAAAAAAATCCAAGTTCGAGTATTTATTCTTCAAGCTTATCACATATTCCAGGGTGGATAGGCATTTGGGAAGAAATACATTACCATCTGTTAACTAGAGAGACATGAAATTGCATGTCACATGGAAAAAAAATATTATTTATCACTATGGTATTTATTATGTACAGGTGAAAAAAAAAAACAAACCACAACAGTCCTGTGCAAGCAAACTGCTGTACAAATGCAAGCTTCCAGTGAAATCATCCCTTTGTACTCTGCGCTGGTGAGGCCACACCATGAATACTGTGTTCAGTTCTGGGCCCCTCACCACAAGAAGGACATTGAGCTGCTGGAGCGTGTTCAGAGAAGGGCAACGAAGGTGGGGAAGGGTCTGGAGCACAAGTCTGATGGGGAGCGGCTGAGGGAGCTGGGGGGGTTTGGTCTGGAGAAGAGGAGGCTGAGGGGAGACCTGATCGCTCCCTACAATGACCTGAAAGGAGGGTGTAGCCAGGTGGGGGTCGGTCTCTTCTCCCCGGTAACTAGCGATAGGATGAGAGGAAACGGTCTCAAGTTGCGCCAGGGGAGGTTCAGGTTGGACATTAGGAAGAACTTCTTCACTGTAAGAGTCGTTAGGCATTGGAATGGGCTCCCCAGGGAGGTGGTGGAGTCACCATCCCTGGAGGTGTTCAAAAAACATTTAGATGTGGCGCTTCGAGACATGGTTTAGTGGGTTTAGCTGCATGGTGGCATCGGGTGTATGGTTGGACTTGATGATCTTTGAGGTCTCTTCCAACCATAATGATTCTATGATTCTATGATTCTAAATCCAGAGCAGACAGTCAAATCCATGGGACACCTAGTTTGTCATAGGAGTCTGTTCATGTAAAGTACTTTGGAATATTGCTGTGGAAGAAAGAAATCTTTCAAGCTAAGCAAAATTGAATTGAGAACCCATTACTGTATCCAAAGGCTGACCATCTTGTACAGCAAAAAAAAAGTGTATGATAGTTGCCCTCCTTCTCTGCACCAATACTGTAGGAATGCCTCAGCAGAGTAGTGCTGTGAAGCTGTCGGTCTTTCAATGCATCTGAAACCCTAAGGTGTAACAGGTCTGGTTGTTGCAGTAAATTCTTTCTGATTTTTGTCTGAATTTCTCCATGATCCATTCTTCTTCTTGTCTGTCTGCTCACTGGTGCTGATAGCATTGCTCAAAATTTTGGCAAACCTTTTCCTATGGTACTAGACCTAAAAGCTTATAATGTACTGTCTAGCAGGGTTGGTTGGTGACTCAGTAACTTAGCAATAGCCTTTAAAAGTCTCACTCTATAATATAATTCACCAATCTCAGCAGATAGTTGATGGTAGGTACGTGGTGGAGAACTTCTTTCTTTTTACAGCACAATAGATTATTTGCAAAACCATCTTGATGTAAAAATAAAATTTAAAAAAAAATAAAAGTGTAGCATAAGCACAGCCCAAGCTTCTACTTAAATTAAATCTGGTTTATTCTGCTCTGTAAGATACTGCAATGCTTGGTGTGTGAAGAGACGATGAAAAACATTCGTGCTCAGGAACTGGCAGGGTAACTCAAGGACTGAGCAACTGGTGGAGGAGAAAGACTTTGATCCTGCTGTCTTGCTGTAGTAAGAGTATGAATTATCTGCACCAAACCATTTGCAGAAGTAATGGTTTATTTACTGCCAGATTTACGGCCATGCCCTTGAAGTCTGGGCATGTTATGGAAGCAATAAGGGCTGGCTAGACCCAGCCCTGTCGTGTGGCTGGGAGAATATGCATCGCACTATAGGTGTTTAAAGAGGAGAAAGACTTGTGTAGGTTCCTTAACCCTCGTCTCCTTTCAAATAAACCTATGCCTATACATATGGGGAAGGACTTACCCATTGGTTGTATATTTAATTAAATATTTCAGGCCTTAATTTCACCTTTCACAGTTTTCCACCTATCACTCATTTTTAGTTGAAATTTATCTAATTTCGCTGAGTCTTCATTGAAGAGCTTCTGTAAACTGGTGGTGAGGAGAAGCCAAAAAAAAAAAAAACCAAACCCAAACCAGCAAACACAACAGTTCTTCAGCAAACTTCTGGTTATTCCCTGCCTCTGTGTGTTTCACAACTTCTGTCTGTGACCATGTGTTTGGGCTGGCTGGCTATACTGTCCCTCCCTGGGACCTCTGCTCACAATTTTTTTTTTTGCTGCTTTTGCAGCTTGTCAACATTTCCACCGTATAAGCACAAAAGCGATAAAAGACGTTCAACTCAGGTTGTTGGGGCTGGCAGCAAAGTTGCGAGCAAAAATCAAGAAGCAGAATTGATACGGTGAATATTTGTGCATTCCAGCCGATGGTTAGTGCCCGCAGTGTGGCTGCAGCAGCGGCAGGCTATGGGGTATGATTTGCTGTAGCAAGTTCCCCTTTCCTTTAGCTTTAATGCCAAATTCTCCATCGAAGCATGTTATTTCAAGGTTCTTTGCTGCCTTGTACTGAACTTGATTGCACTCTGCAACTACTTTGTCCTGTGGACTTTTTAGTCCTGTTTATGGTACGCAGCAGGATACGCAGGGTAATAAATACAAGCCCTGGCCCAGAAGTGGTATCCAGTGCCCTGATTTAACAAATTTTTGCCTGGGAAGATGACTTTAAATGGAGTTTTACTAGCCAGGGAGCTAGATGTTGACTCCGCACTCTCAAGATGTGCCCATCTCGGAGTCCTGCACTGGAATTCTGCACTAAAACATGTCAAAAAAAAAAAAAAAAAAAAACAAAACCAAACCACAAACCCAGAAATAAATAAGTGTTTGGCACTGCAAAGACTACTAAAAGCAATTTCCAGGGAATTAATCAGTACATGGTAAACTTTGTTCAATGGAGGTTGTGAAGCTTTGAAGACATTCACCTCCCTCAGAAATCTGTGAAGTTTAAAGATTCTGGGCAAAGCAGAGTCAGACCTACTGCGTGCTTTTCACAAGAGAATATATAGCATGGATTCTCTGAGACACTGGTAAAACCATTTGCAAGCTGAAGCCTGTAAATAAAAACTTAATATTGAAAAGGGCACGTGCAAATACTGAAAAAAATTATCCAGATGCACCATGAACACATGTGTGCATGCAGAAATATAAAAAACTAAGCATGCATGGTTACCTTTCACTTCTGTACCAGATAATCTGACGCATTTTCCTGTCCCTTTTTAGTTTTGTGACTATTATACTGCTATATACCTCAGCAAGCTAAATGCAAACTTTTCTTTTGGTCTTGTATTTTGTTAGGGTTTACATTTTCATTTGGCCTATGCTTTAAATAAATCATATCTCCTGATGAATTTATGCAGCTGTCATTCTGCTTCTAAATAGGAGAGAATCCAGTACAGTATATTGTAAAAGAATGGGAGACACACAACACAGTCATTCTTCATAAGTTATATGGAAGGGAGAGACTTTTATTTCTGAAAAACACTGAGATAGGTGTTAAGCTGTGGTCTGCTGCTACTGACATTGTTGGAGTTCTGTACAAGAATATGGCTGTACAGATCAATACTTACAATATAGAGACATTATGCTGGATCTAAAATTATGACTATTCCTTTTACAATGCAGAAAATGCAGTATTGCAATTTCCTTTTTCCTTTTTCTTTTTTGAAAAATATGTTTATAAGTATGTCCTCTTGTGAAACCCAGATTTCTTTCTTTTTTTAAATCATGCTGTTAATCAATTCTGTTAGTAGATATTTTAAGAAACAGTTCTAGGATACATCAAGCCAATAAGATGTGACCAAACCACCATCCTGTTTGAAACAATGGGCATCTTCTCACCTAGAGCTTTGGACCACCAAAACATAAGAGCTATGATGAGAATCAGGCCACTCTAACAAACTGCTGTGTAGAATCTATGCATTATTTACATTAGGTCTGGACTAAACTAATAACTTAAGCCCTTACATCTCTTTATGTACTGAGCATCAATGCAGCAGGTATTTCCCAGGCCTTGTCCCTACTGCTAAACAGTAGGTGAGGTAGAGAGGAATATATTGCATTATTGCCTTTTACTCCAAGTGAATAAAAATAATTTACCTTGTCACGACTTAGATACTTAGATAAAAATCAGGCATCAATTAATGCTCTGTCTTTACTGCAAAAGAAACTTGTTGATTCCAGATAGGTACAGCACTGGGTTCAACCCTCTATAAATACTCTTTACAAATATTCCTTTGAGTATGCAAAAAAAATAGCTACTCCTCTATCCTATTTTCCTTCCAAATACTGGATTAAAACCTGGTCTATGTTGCCTCCAATTGTTACTGTCTCAACACAAAGAAATCTCTAAGATGAGCCGTTGACAACCTAATTTCATCTAACACCAGCTTCTCTGTTTCCAGCTGAATGTCAATTGTCTCTACTGACTTTCAAAATGTACTTTTATTGAGCATGTAATAGTGTTTTCCACTGCTTTGATGACATAAAGCTTCATGGGCCTGGGCATGAATATTTTATTTACAAAAGAGCCCGAGTGTGAGAAGTGAAGTTAGAGCCACATTCTGTGGATAGATTTCCATTCCTTCCTCCTGACACGGTACTCGTCATGCTGGCTGATCACCTGGGATCCAGATGAGGTAAATCTGGAGGATGAGAAATACTATCCAGTGTGAGCCAAGACGAGATGACAGCACATCTCCTGCTGGTGGCATGTCACAGAGCCAACCTAGACTGCAGAACCTTCTACAGGGTAGGCACCGATGTCAGCTCTTCAGTATAGCTGCTGCCACTGGGACATGCCAAAATTTTTTGCCCTTTGTAAGACTGCAAAATTGTGGAGGCCTTGAGAACAACTAGTTTGAAATAAATTCTGTTGATGCCATTTCAGAGGCAATGTGTGGTTTTCAAGAGCATTTCTCTGGAAGCTGTGTTGAGAAGCTACTGTTCACTGTTGGCTATTGGAAGTTAGCAAGTGACTGGTTTTAGACAATGAAACCAATGCAGCCTAGTTTCCAGTGGACCTGTGTCTACCATCCTCAGCAGAGTAGTGTCAGCTGCCTTCTCTGTGGGGTTTGCTCCTGGAGCCGAGGCGAGACCCTCTGTCTGGCAGGGACGGTGGTCCTGTGCCGGCTGTGACCAACACTCATGCTGACCGGTGAGCCCCAGTGGGCAAGAGAGAAGGGAGGACAGCCGAGCTCATGCTGCAGCTCTCCAGGGGAGACAGAAGGTCGCCTCGGCCCTTTCTCCAATCCTTCTACTTTGTAAGGACTTAATACCTTTAGGCCCTTGCCTTTCTGTCAAATGTAGTCAACATTAGGTGTCACGTTCAAAAGTTATGAGGGGGAGAGACAGGTCAGGGACTGACGAACAGACAGACGGATGGGCAGGCAATGTGATCACATTTACTTCCTTGAGAAATCAGATCTGTAAGTCATAGGCAAAACTGTGGATTGTATGTTGGTAGGTGGGATTTTCAAAAGCTCCTAAGAACCAAAGCAGCAGATTTATTTATGCACCTCATCTTAACTTGGATAAAAGGAGAATTAGGTACCTAAGTAACATTAAAAGTCTAACCTAAATGACTTTAATAGGATTAGCTGTATCACTTGAGTAGCCTTAATCCCTCTTGCTGTATTTAAAATGGTAGATGACTGGAGTTTTGGCACTGATTTAGAAGAGTCTATCATTTTATAAAGCTTACATAAAAGCAATAATGCCTGAAAACCTTGAAAAAATCAAAGTTACAGCATCAGATGCCTTACTTCACGTGCATTGTCTTAATGATAAAATGTCACCAGGAAAGCAAAGCCTTAGGTTGGTGCCAAACAGTCAATATTGAAGCAATGTTCCTACAAGTTTTTACATTGATCCAGGCAAATAAAAAAAAAATGGATAAGAGATCTCCCATTTTCTAAATTTCCCATTTTAAAGACAAGTCGTTGGGGAAAAAGACCAGCCTGGTTAAACAGTGAACTTAAGCTGGAACTTAGGGAAAAAAAGACAATCTATCGTGGAAAAAAAGAGAATCTATTGTCTCTGGTAGGAAGGTCAGGTAACTTGGGAGGAATATAGGGATGTTGTGAGGTCATGTAGGGAGAAGATTAAAAGAGCCAAAGCTCAACTAGAACTTGATTTGGCCGCTGCAGTTAAAGATAACAAAAAAAGTTTCTATAAATACATTAGCAGTAAAAGGAGGGTCAAGGAGAGTCTCCATCATTTGCTGAATGCAGAGGGTGGTGTAGTGACAGGGGATGAGGAAAAAGCAGAAGTGCTCAGTGCCTTCTTTGCCTCAGTCTTCAATACCAAGACCAGTTGTCCTCAGGATACCCAGCCCCCAGAGCTGGAAGTTAGGGATGGGGAACTGAGTGAAGCCCCCATAATCCAGGAGGAGACGGTTAGTGACTTGCTTTACTTACCAATTATCCACTCATAAGTCTATGGGCCCCGACGGGATTCACCGCAGAGTAATGAGGGAACTGGCAAAAGAACCTGCCAAACCATCGTTATCATCTACCAGCAGTCCTGGTTAACAGG
>NW_009625799.1:0-6423 GCF_000690535.1 Cariama cristata | reverse complement strand
ATTTATATATACTTCTATTCTATTCTATTCTATATAAAATTGTTACATACTTGTATAACCTAGCAGGAATTAGATGATCCTGATCTTACCGATAGTTACCAGAGCAGAACCTCACCTGATGTGTGAAGCCATTGCTTAGGCAGAAGTAGAGACTTTGACGACTTCTGGTTCTGGTTTGAAGGTTGTCTGGCTTTTATGCAGTGTGACGTTTACATATAGCCATTACATCTTTTGTCTCTACTGCCAATAACTCTTTATCCTCAAGTAATCCTGCAAACTTTCCCACTCCCCTGCACTTGCTCAAAAGTGGCAAAGCACCTAGAAGGAGCCACAGTCTCTGAGACAGGGCAATTAATTCTCCATGCCACCCCTTCCTGGGCTTTCTGAGGAGAAATTTGACGATTAGCACTATGAAAGTAGGGTTGTTTTCTGACATGCCATTACCTGCCCTCTGAGAATTAGAAGGAGCCCAAGTTATTTGACTTAGCCCACCAACAGTAATTACTGCAGATAAAATACACACCATATATAATAATTTGTAGTTCTGATTGTACAAAGCTGTTTGTGTTGTGATGAACTAGCCTGGGGAATGTGGCAGCAGAGTCGCAAAACAGGTATAACAATGAAAAACTGGGGTCAAGTTGGGGTCAAGTGGTATTTAGTTTCTTCTCTTCAAAACAAAGCAAACACTGGCCTGGTAAGAGTGATCAGACCAACAAGTAGTGGACTGTAAAAATGGTAAACAGAAAACTTCATAGGAGATGATCACTATGGCCTCAGATTTGTAAGAATTATAAGGGGGTGGGGGGCTGGGAGGGCTATGTCACACCAGCTTTTGGCTTAACTCATTCCTTTTCTGACAGTAGGCTGGGCTGACTTAAATGGGAAATGAGAAAATCCAAGACTGAGTATTTTGCAAAAATCTGAGGAGCAATACACACAAGCAGAATTTCAGAATACCAACTCTATAGCTGAAACGATGCGTTTCATCATGCCAAGCTCCACTCTTCAGGCTGCCTTAGGAAGGCAGTTGTACTTGGTAGATTACAATCCCCAGGAGACATGGAACTAGAGTGATTTGGCTTTTGCAACATATCTGGAGCCCATGCTCTTCCTTGCTCTTCAGGCTGCTCCTTGCTGTAAGCATTGGAGGATTTTGGAGGACCTTTCACTGGGATTCAGAGTCCCATTTGTCTCATGCCCTGTCTTAGCCCTTTCTTTCAAAGGCTATGATGATCTTGGGACACTGTTATTTACCATCTGCACCATCTACTATGCAAAGAATATGGTTTTTTATCATTTCCTGTTTTTTAGAATACGACTCTGCTTAACTTGGCCAGCAGACCGCTTTTACTTAGAGTATAGGTTTGCCTGTTCCTGTTCTTGCCTTAACTAAAACTTAGAGTAAGTCCACTGGCTAACAGCGACCATAGTGACCCTGTACTATGGTCCATGTATTTTTCAAGAGGCTGACAAGGAACATCTATCCAGGCAGGAAAAAAGCTGTGGAAAAAGTGATGGGGATTAAGTTTTCTGCATTTTACATTATAATGACATTTCCAATCACTTGAGGACCGCATGATTGCCTTTCATAGCTCCTGGGAATCTTGACTTAGTGAGTGAGAAATGTACTCTGAAATAATGGCAGTTGTTCTGGATTTTCTCCTTAAAAATGCACCGGACCCTGATGAATCAGCTTCTTTGCGCAATTCCAATCATTGTGTAAGTCTGCCCTCTGACACTGCCCGCATGCAAATATTTCACGCACTATTCTTATCAAACCAAAGCCTTCTGGTGAAAAGGCTTCAGGGAGTTGCCATTTTCTGTAGCTCTCCTGGCCTGTGAGATCGTTGCCATTTTGGTTGCTTTTTATTTGGTTTATTTTTTCTCTTGAGAGAAGGAGTTAAGGGAATCTTAACAGATCAGATGTTGTATGGCCCTAGGAATTGAATTAGCAGGTGTGACTCAAAGGTGCGGCTTAATGATTTGTTAACCATTCTGTAAATTAAGTGAGGCAGGAAGTTTTGCAGCTCCTCACAAAGGACAGCCCCCGATAAAGATCGGAAACTTGCCCTAAGGAGCTGTTAAAACCTATCCTGAAGCAAGAGCAAGAGATTACTAGCGGTGATGAAGAGGAGCCATCAGCCTTCATCTCCACGACCCCCGACGACCACCACGAGGAGGCACTGCGCAAGCGCAATCGGGAGGAGTCCATGGAAATGACCTCTGGGAACTAATTTCAATACGAAGCGGGGATAGGTCATCCATATGTACAGGCGTGTTGGGAAATCTCATGTATATGTAACACTTACCTGTATAAGTTTGAAGCCGATCGCCACGTGCGGCGCGCACGACTTTGGTGGGACTACCCCCCGTGCTGCCCGGCGCCGAATAAACATACCTACTGTACAGTCGTACAGGTTGTGGGGTCCGTTTTCCGCACGTCACTCTTGAGCCTAGTTTTTCATCTTTCTCATACCATGTCCTTCTTACTCAACCTACAGCAACTATATTCCTCCCAAGCTTGGGAACAGCAGCTCCTGAAACTGGAGAGAGGACAGGAAACATGACAACGGTCATTCAAACAAAGTCTTTTGTCTTGTGCTTTAAAAAAATAAATTTACAATAAAGTATGCGATTCCACAGGCAAGTCTGAGCTTTGTGAACCTTATGGTTGACCATGGCTCTCACTGGAGTTTGGACTATGTAGCTGAAGCACAAAGGTGACCCTGGCTTTGTAGGAGTATCTATCTGGAGCAAAAGGGCACCTCCTTTCTCTCCTTGCAGTTGGGGGAACTGCCAGGGATAAACCGCTTTGAAAACTGGATTGTCTAAAGGCTGAAATCAGGAGATCAGGTTTTTGGAAAATCTAACCCCAGATATTGCATCATGCTGGTACAAGAGGGGAACTAAAAGCTAGCATTAAATCAGTATTTAAATCAGCTATAAAATCACAGAAACACAAGGTATAGTCTCTGAATTTTAACGATGAGAAACATCTGATTCCTACTTTTATTTCCTAGTTTTTATACAGAAGGCTTAAATTTTATATGAGGTTGTTATCCCATTATGCATTACTGCTACTGCACATCTCCCACCTCCCCAAGCAGCGCTGGTACCCCCGCATTGCTAAACCCACCAGACTACTGAGAACATATGCCTGGAACACAGAATAATCTACTTTAATTATTTTTACAAACAATTGTACTTAAGAAGCACATGTATTTATAATGAATTGTTATGTTTTCCTTTATCCATACATAATGAAATTATCACAGTTGGGCAATTTAGAACACCCTTGTTTTCAATTTTAATTGGATTCTTTTTAATGCCCATACTTAACCCTCAAGCTGAAAGGTTTGATGTTCCTTTGAGAGTTGTATTTTTCTTCTTCCATTTTACACCTTTGTATCTCTCTCTTTGTTGTGAAAGATTTAGAGGTTCCAGGTGCTTATGAGGTTAAAAAGCAACTAATCTTTGCAAGTAACGTGATATCTTATTATAAAATCTTGTCAAAAACATAGAACTAGAGTCAATGTATTTTTGAACTTTGAAAGCTACTTTCATGTGAAAAAGATTTTTTTGATTTTGGCGAAATGCAAAGTAATTTTAAAAAACTAAGTGGGTTTCAAAGATGTGAAACTCTACTCTTTTCTAAAAAGAAGAAATTGTTGATATTCAGTTTCTAAAGACAAAACTAGAGCAGTTTGAGATAAAGCCGGAAATGCTTAGATCAACATTTTAAGGAGAAGTAGAATAATTATTAATGTGTTGAATCAAATATTTTTCAAAAAGAATTACAACTGGTTAGCAAATTTGGCTTATATATTATTAAAATAACTATTTTTTTCTTTCAACTAAGTATTTTTAAATCTCTTGGAATTCATGAAATTTATAAATGACGGATTCAATACACACTGAATGGAACAATAAATTATTCCATTGTTTCAACACCTCCATGTATGTCTGACTATATGCCCACACTGATGGTGGTGGGAACTTATTCCCACATCCTCAACCATGCTTGGACATTCCTGCTGAAGTCACTGGGACCTGGTTACCAAGGTACCTTGAAGAATGTAATCCTTAGTCATGAACGTGGTGTTCACATCAAGCAGCACTAGGAAAATAACTGTTGTGCCTTACTGGAGACTAGGCTTCTTTAATTGCTTCTGCAGGTAATTGAGAGGGAGACCTATTTCTGAAGAGCAATCTCAAGCACGCTGTTATGAGTCTGACTCCTAGTTAATAGTGATTTCTACTTCACTCCCTGGAGGTGGCCCTCTTCCCACCCCCGGAGATCAGTTTCTACAGTGTTGGCATGAACACTCCCCTGCACTTACTCCGGAGAGTAAACACCGTGGCATCACAAGCCCTGAATGCCATGGCATGATGCTCCTCACTAGAGAACCCTCTCCTTGAATGCAGCAAAACCTCAAGCAACAAAACCTCATGCTTTGCAGCAACTCTGATGAAAGCAAAGGGCCTGCTGATGGAGTAAGGCACACCTCAGCAGCAGGAAGGGTGTTAGGGTCTGCCTTCAAAGTCAGGGGTAACTTCAACTCTACTCTATTGGCAGAGCAAGTGCGTTTTGAATGTTTCTGGCATGTTCCTTCAGATCTGACTACATTGTTTGGTTAATTTATTAAAAAAAACCCCTGAAACACTTACAGAATCTGGGATAAATATTATGTTCCTGTCACCTCTTTGGTGATTGTGTCATGCATCCTTCTGTAGTTATGTTTTGATGTGAATATTAAACAATTTGGTTTTTTTTTTAATTTTTATTAGAGTCTAGATACAAGGAGCATAATATATGAAGAAAATGGTCATAAAACTATGTCAAAAGATTCATAAGATCTTGTTGATGCTGTGTTTCTTCTCTTTTCATGATCAAGCAAGCCTACAGCATTTCAACCAGGAAAACTATCAGCTGTTACTCATACTTTCAGCAAGAGGTTTTCACAGAGCCCAGACTTCTAAGAGTTTAGGAGTTTAACTTTGTCTTTAAATGCAAATGCCTACATCAGTACGGCATTAAGGTTCGGAATTCAAACACACATAATTCACGAAAAATGAAAGCTAAGGTTTCTGCACTGATGTTAAATCAATCCTACTGCTCAGATTATGCACTTTAAAGTGTATATTTAATTGCACAAACCGAGCCATTGAAATAACATCTGCACACCTTGGCCAACTTAACTTCAGCACAGAGCGTTAGCAGCTGGATGAACCATCCCTTTCTTTTTGACAAATGAGCCTGGTCCAAGGCAAGGAGACATGGGGCAGAAGGATGTGCAGATGCATGAGGCTAGAGGACGTATCTGACTTTTGGGTTCCACCTGCCCTGAAAACATGAAGGAATGTTCCCAATACATTTCTTCACACCTTTGCTGAAAGGTTATGTTGTCCCTCACATTTAGACATGAAGCAGTTCAGAAAAAACAAATAAACAAGTTTGTTGCAACAAAATGCCTGAGTCGTACATTTTGAGACAGGAGTTTTGTTTCCTTGGTCTTGAGCCAGCAACCTAAGTCTGTCTAAGCATTTCAATACATGACCTCTACTAGGGCCTGAGGTCACTAGCCATGCTGCTTGAATCTAAATGACAGACTGACTTCTGCTGCTAATTTAAACCACATCGGAAAGCAGCTAAACAGTTAAGGGTCTGACATCGTCTGGAGGTAATACTATTTTGAGTACTCCGCTTTTATCCCACCCTTTTATGTCTATTTATTAGTACTACTTTCTTTGTTCTCCAGTCCTGGAGCTTCCTCCAAAATTCAAATACGATGGGTTCTGAATATAAGCAAGAAGAAATACAGTGTTTTATTTCCTTGCCAGAAATTGGCACTTTTGGTGGGATTAACAAAGCTTCAGCCAACTTCCACTGCTGACCAGAAGACTGTCTTTTGCTTAAATGCTGTGCAAAACTCTACTAGGCTTTTGGTTTGTACCGAGGATTTATTAGCAGGCCTACTTATGCTCTCCTTTATACCTGCATAATCCTACTGTTGTGAGGAAGGCAAGGTTTGTCTTGTGAAACCACTATTTCTAGTGATGAAGCCTGAGCAGGAAGAAACTTGGCCTGACTTTGCAAGCATCCCATGAAACGCAACGTGGCAAAGGGTGACCCTCAGTAAAAACTCCACTTTTACTGTCACCTTTTCTCAAGGTTGATTTGGTGTTTGTGTCTTTCTCTGTTCTGGGCGTCCCAGAGGGGTAATACCCCTGACACACACATGCTCCCCTACTTACAACCTCCAACCCTGCAAAGACTTGAGGGCCACATGGACAAGCGTATTCACAAAGCATTTAGTATTTGCAGGACTTGAGTTGTATAGGATGAACAGAAAAAAAAAACAAAACCAAAAAAATAGACAAGCTCATACTGTAATATTCATAGAATCATAGAATCATTAT
>NW_009625798.1:0-3302 GCF_000690535.1 Cariama cristata | reverse complement strand
GTGCCCGCTACGATATTCCTACAACGTTGCGCGACCGAGGTACCGTTTCTTGTTCCTTGCGGAGGCTTTGTTCTTTTTCCCCTTGCCCCGGGTACCGCTTTTCCTTGGTTGGAGCTCCTGAGGGGGACGTTTTTCGGTGGTGCTTGTAGCTATTCTCAAGGAAATTACCCAGCGCAATTATCAGAAGTGCAAAGGAATCCGTGCTTTATAATTATTCTTACGGTAATTATTACCTCATCAAAATCTACAGATCTTGAGAGGCGTGACGTGAAAATAGTTGGAAGAAAATACTGCCTGTCCCTTTCATAGTGGTGTTACCACCGGCAGTGCACACAGACGTTTGAAATGGTCAGTAAGACCCGAAACTCTACTACTTGGAATTGCGAAGCCACTCGGAAAGTTCTTTGTGTGCAACAATTGCCACTGAAGCTGTGAGAGGAAAGAGCAAAATGCCTCTCCTAGAGCCTGCTCTTTGCCATTTGAATGATTGTATGTGGAAATTACTTGGTTGTGTTGAGTGTGCTTTTACTTAAAGTTTTTCCATCCCCAAATAGCACGTTACGCATGTCGAGGAAATTATAAATGTGCTGCGTACGTTGTATGGCTGCACATTAGCTAGATGGAGCGTGGCATGATTGCTGGTGCTTGGGTGTAGGTGATAAAGGCACAAGCAGAGAATACAAGCTGTCGGAGCTGTAAGGCAGAATTAATTTCTTTTAGGGATTTCCTAGTGGCATCGTTCATAATTATATGGCTTAATCCTCTAATCTACTGTAGTGCCTTCAGTTCATATTGGGCCAAATCCACCAAGTCCTGAGATGATTTCTACTCCCACCCACCTGACTGAATCATTTGGAGTTTTGATGTGTAAGCCACTGATTTAAGGGGAATGGCCCGATTACTTTAAATAGGAATTGAAAGCAATATCAGTCAGGATTGGGCCCCAGCTTTGCACAGCTCTCCAGTGAGAGCAGACGGGTTGGTGGTTAATTCTTACTTCAGAAAGAAACGGTATTTCCAGCTTCTTGTTCCAGTGAAGAGAGGCAGTATAAAATACTAGATGCAAGTGTGGTTGATGTGCCTGTGGTATCTTTCTGATAGACTGTGGGAGACCACGGGGGAAAATGAGACTTGGTTATCATACTGAAGCTGCTGATTTGTTGTTTATTAATTATTAACTAGGCTTTTGAGTGCCTGCTGCAGTTTGAAGAGCCAGCACAGGAAAATAACTACGTGTTTAAAGCAGCGTAGGCTCTTGCTAAATAGTTGCTGTGACATTAGAAATAGTCTCTGTTTTTGAAAGCGTTTTAAAAGCTGGAAGGAGGAACACTGAAGTTGTCACACAAGAACCTTCACTGGCATAAATCGAAGCCTGTGGAGCTACAGTGATCTACACTTGTTGAGCCTTGGGTATTCAGGCTGGAATAAACAGCTTTAATAGAGCAGTGGAGCTACTGTGATTTATGAGAGTGCCTATACTTGCTAGATGTGGTTTCTGTCCTCACCCTGTTGATGTCTGTGGCAGAGCTTTCACTGACTTTAATGAGGTCAAGATTTGTCTTACTGGATATAGTTTGTCTTTTCCGTTGAGCAAGTTTTAGTCCCTATTCGACCTCCCTTCATATTGCTAGATTTTTGCTGATCTGAATTGATTTAACCCCTTTCAAATGAGGAACAGCATACTCTGTTCTTGGCAGGGACAGCAGACACTATCTTTCCTGATATGTACGTTCACACAATTTATGGTGTGCTGCTTTTCTTCTGAATGAAAACCTTAGAAGAAATAAGAAGTCCTTCTGTTTTGCTTCTAAAACAATCTTTACTTTTATGGATTTTTTTTGTTTGTTTGTTTGTTTGTTTTTTTTTTTGTCTAGAAAGGCTGCTCCCTGTATTTATATATTTGTTTGTGTCTGGAGTTTGTAGGTTGCAGTCCTTGCACTGGAAGTGTTGCCGTAGGTTGGGAATCAATAGGTCAATAAGTTCTCTCCTGTTGGTCAGAGGCAGGTACGTTAAAGGAAAGCAGTTGCTGGCTATGGCAGGATGGGTACATTTCTTCATCAGCATCTTGACTATGTGCGAGTGGTGTGGGACCAGGAGAGCTGGTGATTTTGATGCCGGTGTTCTTGGTCTGTCAGTGTGCACAGTGTCAGTTGTGGTCATTCAGTGCCTGAGCATCTAGGGTGGGTGAAGCCAGACAGTACTAAAAGCCTGATGATATTGCTGATTATCTGAGAAGTTTTTACCTTTGGAGAAGTTTATCTGGGTTCATATTCTCTAGTTTTAATTTTCTACAAAAAGGTACTTATCCTCACATGCTTATGAAAGCCCTATGTATGTACTCACTTGGATATGTCAGCACTCTTGAAGCTTCAGTTCCACCAGATGCCTCTAGATCTTAATTTTCCTTGTGGAGTAAGGTTACTAGAGACTTCCTAAAGCTGTCTTTTCAATATTTTTTGCTACTCTGCCCCTTGTACAGTAGAATCCTCTGCATTAGCGTCATGTGTTATTCCAAAAAGTTTTAATCCTTGAGTAAAGGAAAGGACAAAGTGCTGTGATACAGATGATTTATAAGTAGAATATGTAACTTCTTGTTCGTTCTGTACACGTCAGTAATTTCTTAGAGCCTTTCAAAGAATCAACTAGAATATTTGCTGCTTAACTGATCCAGAAGCTCAGTCCTGGAATAACAAATGAATCAATTTAGACCTGATCGTGAAGTTCACTCAATGGAAATCAATCTGGATGTGCTTTACAGGTAGCGTCCTTGCTCCACGGAAGTCAGTGGGACTTTTACAGTTGACTTCAGCTGTGTCAGGATTTCATTCTTGGAGCCTGTTCCCGTTACTAATGCTGTTAGTGAAAAATTTCATTAGGAAAGTGCTTGGGTCCCACACAGGATGTTTGACCTATGTCTGAGGCACAGATCTCATGTCACACTTATCGCTGTGTTGAGAGAGACACTGTGTTCAGACTGGCCTCTTCCTATCCCTAGAAAAAGGAGATATGTTTAGTGAACTTGGTGTGCCATAACCATTAAGTTGCCCTGAATTTTTGACCATAGCAACTTCAAACTGCTTGAGCATGTGTCTTTTCTGTCAATCCCATCAGGTTCCTACTAGTTCAAGAAGTGCCCAGTCTTTTCCTGAGCATAAGCCATTTCTAAATTTTAGATTCAGATTTGTGCTTCTCCAGTAGGTGCTCGTGCAGAACAGAAGGTGCTATTGCTGGTTTAGGTGAATGAAGGTCTGCTATTTGTAGGTAGGCTTTGGCATGCTTCACAGGCACTGGCTGTGCTGAAA
>NW_009625797.1:21197-25118 GCF_000690535.1 Cariama cristata | reverse complement strand
GAGGTGGAGGTTGGTCTCTTCTCCCTAGTGCCTAGCGATAGGACAAGACGAAACGGTTTCAAGTGCGCCAGGGGAGGTTCAGGCTGGACATTAGAAAGAACTTCTTCACTGTTAGACTCGTTAAGCATTGGTACGGGCTCCCCAGGGACGTGGTGGAGTCACCATCCCTGGAGGTGTTCAAAAAAACATTTAGATGTGGCACTTCGAGACATGGTTTAGTGAGTTTAGCGGGCATAGTGGCATTTAGTATATGGTTGGACTTGATGATCCTTGAGGTCTCTTCCAACCATAATGATTCTATGATTCTATAACAGTCATCTAGGATTGACGAGTCATTATATTCCCAAAAAACTTTTTGGCACAGACGATATCAGAGTGATATGCACTCTCACAGTTGAGACCAACAGTGCAAAGGTTTACCTCACCCCGGAACTAAAAGGGCAGCAGAAAACTAGGCGATCGGAAAATAACCCTGGCTCTGAAATTCCTGGAAGTGAGTTTTCTATCATCTTGCTTTGAAAGGGTTTGGGGGCTTTTAAGAACTATGCCTTCAACAGTGATAATAAATGAAGAAAGACAGAATTAAGGGTCAGTTACCTTCCTTTCAAGGGTAAACCTGGCATTTACGAATCTCATTGTACCTTGACAGCCAGCTATGACAATCTTAAAAGATAACATGGCTTACTTGTACTCAGCATCAGTCATATAAATAAAAAAATATGGGAGTCAATATTTGGTATCTAAGGAAAACATGCCAAAATGAAGAAAATTAAAAGAAGAAGTTTCAAATGATAAAGCAAAAAAAAATTGAAGCTGATCAAAATAGCAAGAGAGATAGGGAGAAATATCAAAAAAGCACAAAAGGTCTTAGCACAAAAAGAAGAAACTGGCTAACTGAATTAATCGGAAAACAGATGAAGGACAATAAATACAGAGTTGCTTTCACACTTGAAGGCAAACAGTGTCCTTAACATTTTCAAAGCAGCAGAGTGTTTTAGTCAGAATGTAGAGTTACAGGAAAATTGAGAAAGTCGGGTTTGAATGTTTAGGCTTCCAGACATTTAAAGGAAAACAAACAAAACAGGTAGAGCACTGGATAAAGAGTTCTCTGGAAAAGAAATAATACTCCTTGGCACAAAGAGGTTTGGAAGAATACCTAGCAATAGAGTAGGCACTGTAAGGACAAAAAAAAAAAAAAAATGAAGCCTGACACTTCTGTTAGAGCAGGTGGGAAAAATATCGTCCATAAATTACATTCATTTTCCTCTTACAAATAAGTCACTGCTCATCAGAAAAGATCTGACACAGTATCAGTTTGTAAATTTGTGGGAGAAAAGGGTTCAAAAGCTTTTGACAACTTACTTTCAGAAGTATCTACTCAGCCCACAGAGAAAAAAAATTCCCAACACTGCAATTTGAAAAACTACTCAGTAACTGAATAGAAAGCTACATCTCTAGTGGACACAAATATATATAGCCAAGACAGCTGGTGACAATTTACCAAATAAACTATTAAAGGATCACTCAGGTTAAAAAAAATAAATACTATGTTTTCAGACTGTGCATACAAGTAAGTTTCAAATCACTATTTACTTAAACCATAACACCCAAGAGTAGAATTCTATGAAACCTTTTGTATATTAGAAAATTCAATTTTGTTTGCAATTCTTTGTTTCTGTATTCTTGACCATTAAGTGCCCTGTTCCCAATTTGTTTCTCAGTGGTTAGCAATATGGTGCTGGTGGGAAACATTTTTGAAGGACTACCAAAAGGCTGAAATTTTCCAGAAAAAATTAGTTTATTTATTTTAGTAAAATAACTTATTTCAGTAAAAACTTCCCTGCAGTTCTAAGAGAAAGAGAGATTAGGGACATCCACCACCTACGTATCTAATGAGAACGCTATGAAACATATAAAAAATTCTCCTATTTCCACTTTTAAATCTTTAAAAAGTACATCTGTTAGATAACTTTTGCTTTTTTACCTTTCCCATAATGATGAAGTCTAGTCTTTTCTGTATAGTCTAGAAACTCGCTTTTTTAATAAAGTGAAAAGACTACGAATCTGCTTAACATATTTATTTCTTTTCATCTATCCAGTGCCACAGGGCGGTAGCATGTAGCGCAACACACGTTGATATTTTTGCAAAGCACCACATGACTCACTGTACTCTAATACACTCTATTAATCCTGTTTGGACAGCTGTGACTGTGCATTTGTTAGCTGTGTGTTAATTGTTCCATCTTTTTTCTTCTTTTATTTATCTCTATGGCAAACTATTCAGGAATTTCATTTGTTAGTCTTTTTTTTTTTTTTAAAGTGCGTTTTACCATTAATCTGTTTCCTATGAGACAACAATGCACCCAGCACGTATACTTACTTCCACAGAATCCGTTTATTATCAACTGTTAATCTCATAGATCATTAACAATGATTTTTCTTCTTTTTTTTTTTTAAACAACTGATGAATGCACTAACTTAGTGGACACAATACTAATGTTGAAATTCTATTCTAAACCACTCATTTTTCAACATAACATCTTGCTTTAAGTGTTAGAACTGGTTTCCTTCTTAGATCTTTATTGTACTGGCTATATTTTAAAACTGCACTAATTTAAATACTTGAATTATTCTTTTGCATTTTTGTGAAGTTTTACTACAGATTTTTAAAACATGAGCTCTAGAACATGTATTTGGAGATTCAACCCTCCAAAATACATTACAGGGGCTTTTTTGTTTGTTTGTTATAGAAATGATCTAGTAAAGCTAATAAAACTCATCATCTGTAAATATACACAGCAAGAAAATATACAGTATAGTTTACTGAAAAATACTAACTAGTCTTGATTTGACAGGATTCTGGTTGAAAAGAAAACCAGCTACAGAACTCTGGGGTACACATTACTGGTCTGTGGGCCTGAGCTCAAACTCCCAAGCTTGTACTTAAGACTTGTACAGCCTGAGGTGAAGATTTTTGGTTTGTTCCATTTGATGTTCCCAATGAAATTCACATTAGTTGCAAGTATTCTGCACTACTTAAACATGTAATAGCCTTGCAATCTAACTTCAAGGAGTCAAGTTGAAGATTACCTAATTAAACAAAGTGAAGATACAAAACATCTTGTCTTTCCAACTGGTTAAAATAGTTTTTCCACTTCAAATGCTACTGTCAGTTCTTAACAATAAAATCAGAACTTCTTCAGTTCTACTATGCTGGATTCCAAATTTTTATATTTGGAAAAATTGAAGTAACAAAGAATGCAAGCAGATTATTTTAGGGAAAATGAAAGTAGCCTGGTATCATTGCTGATGAATTTAAGAAATGAAGAGTCATTAACTGTTTTTAAAAAGACATCTGCACTCAATGCTATCTCAAATTTTATATCTGAAATCCCCAAATGTATTTTTTTCACAAAAACTGAGCACTGTAATTTTACAGTGAACATGAAGTTATTTTATACTGCCCTGAACAAGCAGTCTCCATATCTAGTCTTCTCACCATCTCCTGTTTTAAGAAGTTTAATCTGACCTACCTTTTTAGAAGAATATATTCTCTAGAAAATGCTTAGCATCTTTTTTCTTTTTTTTTTTTTTTAAAAAAGAACGTACATTCTGCAGTTCATGTACATAGAATGTTGTTCAACAGCTCATGTTGGTGTAGAAAAGAAGGCCACACATACATGCTCTTTCTATTGAAAGTGATGGCAAATGAAAGGTGCAGCTACAGGCTGTCCTTTTTTCTTGGTGTTTTTGAATTCGATTAAGCATCCTTTATTACAATGTGTTAAACTTCCATTTCACTTACCCAGTGTCCTTGACATCACTGGCAAAGCAGAGCTCAGCACCAAGATTGAGACACAGTTTCCAATGATCTGTTTGGAAATGACAAACAGCATTTAAATTATATATGGGATTGCCGAA
>NW_009625797.1:0-21169 GCF_000690535.1 Cariama cristata | reverse complement strand
TGAAAAAGAATTCCTGAAAGTCGCATTCTTCAAATTGAACCTAAAGCAATTTACAATAATGTACTGTTAGCCTTGCTTACTTCTGTCACACTTCTCCATATGGTGTTACACAAGATGAAGATGATCCAAGAGACAAATTTAAAAAAAATAAATCAAATATGTAATAATTTGCTTTTAATCAAAGCGTTATATATGCTTAGATTAAAACTAATTCAAAACTACCATGTTGCAAAGTGTCAACTGTTTACTTAATTCCTGCAAACTTTTCATAAAAGAAGCATTCCACGGGCTTAGAATAGACGACCGATACATCAGCTTAAGCTTTGTATGTAACTGCTCGCAGGATTAGCATTATTTAATAAATTACAACAAAGAGTGTCCTTTCAATTGAATGTCTGTTGACTACTTTAAACAGCACAAAAAATTTCACAGCTGTTAGATTTTACTCTAGTTTTTGTGAAGCCTTTGTAAAGAATAATCAAAAAACTTTCTCTCACAAGGGATCACTTTCTTCAGCTCTAATTTTATCAGAATCCAAAAGAGAAAAACAGAAAGCTTCTTGAAAGATATTTGTGCATTATTTCTAACACTATTCCTGGTCTACTGTAAACAATCAACAGAAAACATTAAGAAAATTCCAGCTCCCTACTACTTATCTACTATAACCATTCTGTGTGTTTACCTACTTTCTCACTTCCAACAATTTATGGTAAAAATTTCTTTATCCATTACCTTAAAAAAAAAAATATTAAGCACACTGAAAAGATAATTAAATTCAACATCTGTTCCTTGGTTACTGATCACCTCCCCTTGTCAGCTGTGGGAATATTTTGCCAAAAACTTAAGCATATTCCTCCACATTAGGTAACAGCATTTGTTATTCTGAAGCCAGTGCTAAATTGTAGAAAGTCAAATTAGCCTCAGACAGCAAAATGTTGCTGAATAGACCTCCTCAGTCTTAGTTTAATTATTCAAATTTGAATTACTCTCTCTGTATTACTTCCAGCAACCAAGTTGCTGTTCTTGAGCATTTTAAACAAGCTCCCTGAAGTACAGTTAGCACAATCAAAGTTACTCATTAGCAATACGTTTCCTTTGAAAAAAGTTCTTTCACTAGCTTTTCTATAGCTGGTTAACAAGCTCTGCTATTCCCAGCTTTTTACAAGTGAATGGATGCCATCCAAACTAAACAGAGCACATCCTTTTTCCCACTCATTCAGCATTTTGAAAATCTTCCAGTTTGTGTTTATGCAGCTTACAAACAAATACTGATCACTGCAAATGAGCCATTCAGGGCAATTACTAACTAAAAGAGTCAGTTTGTCTTGGGTGGCAAGAAAGAGAGGAGGGGGCCATCACCATCACAGATTTCACCTTACCTTTGTCATAGTTGTGTCATCCTTCCTGGGAGTGAAATTTTCGAAAAAACGAAGACTGTAGAAGCCGACGACAGAGGACACCATAAGATAGCTGTGAGAATCAAGGAAAAAGGAACCACCAAGGAATGCAAGTTTCACTCAAGTTCTCAGCAGTCTCCTAAAAGTCTTAAGAACCAAAGAAAAAAAAAACAAAAACACTTCAAGAGCTTGAGAACGACTGACCTATCTCTTTCTTCTTTCTAGGCAAATGTCTTAGTAAATTACCAGTGTCCCAGAAAACCAGACAGAATACTTGTTAACAGACAGAATTCTTAAAGAAAGGATACAAAATCAAAATGATTTCAAGTGCTGCTCCCACAAAACCAAAGGTGGATAGGGAAGCATTTCCTATTCCAGGCCCCTACAAGGAGAAAAATACTTTGCATAATTTAATAAGATACATGCAACTGTTCATAAAGTTAACTTCTACCAGGACCAAAAAACTTGACACCATACATGAAATACTGCCTTTTCTCAATTCAGTATTTAAGGGGCAGTCTGATGTTCTAACCTGCAAGTCTCCCATCCTGTGCAATTGCATCAGCTAGTTTTCAAATTTGAGTGAAATGTATTCCTAAGACAGAAGTTATAATGATTCACATTTTATGCACACTGCATCTACCCATCATGCTGTATTTTATACATGCTCCATTACTTTGGGAACTAAAATAACATGTCTCAAAAGAAGACACTTTTAGTTGTTCACAATACCACCGGAAGAGTGTCCATCACCACTAAACACCTTTTATAGCTCTGCAAGCTCATACACAGCTATACGCAGGGGAAAACATCACCAAGTGAATAAAAAAACTCTTATGATTAAAGACACTACTACTCAATGTGCTGTTCTTTACTTTCTTGAAGTATTTTTATAATAATGGAGGAAAAAAATGTATGTTTTCTAAGAGGAACACAATCCAAGACAGGCTTTTCATATTGGTTTTTAACATAGTTTTTTAAATGGAAGATTTCTAGTCCATATAAAAGTAGGAGACATAAGTAAGTAAAATGAAAACTCCAGATTACTGATTTACTTTTCTGAATCACTGTATCTTCATAAAGATTCTGAACGAGTTTTATTAAGAACTCACTGTAGTATGAGACATAATAAGTGTTTATGCATGCACAGGACCAAACAAGAGAAGCAAAGTCAAGGCTGAGGCTCACTAGTTTGAATGCTATTAAAGCAGTAGTTCTCACTTGCACTTTGGTAAGGGCTCCGCAGCTCTACTAAAGTTATAAAAACCGTAAGAGAAGTTTACTTTACCCCTGATCCCTTTGGCATTGCAGTCTCATCAACCAACAGGTAAAGAATGTTGAGAGCAACTAAGAGGACTGAGATGGACTATAAAGAAGTAGAAACAGTCTTGTTATTTAAAAGTATTCCACATTTTTAGAATGTATACATTTATCCCCACCAGATTTCATGATGTTAAGTTTTTTTAAAATGCTCAAGAAGAGTATCAGGTTTGTTGCCTAAACAGACATCACTCAAATTTTAAAACTATTCCCCCAAAGAATTCTTCATGCTTTTGGGGGCGGGGGGGGGGTTGGGTGGCGGTGGGTGGGGCGGGGGGGTGAGGAGAAGGCAAAAATTCTTACTGTCTCAATCAGTAGCAGTATCATAACAGCTGGATAGACCAAATTCCTTTCCCAAACAGAAGCTTT
Source organism: Cariama cristata (assembly GCF_000690535.1). Lineage (NCBI taxonomy): Eukaryota > Metazoa > Chordata > Aves > Cariamiformes > Cariamidae > Cariama > Cariama cristata. Next base: position 18,083 of record NW_009625797.1, on the reverse strand, counting down.
TTTACGCCGTTCTGTTCAGAAGAGAAAAACAGAAGCTTAATACCATAGATGACCTTAGAATAAAACAAATAAAAGCCATTCACTTATCTCTAAGCTCTCATTACAAATATAGGCGACAAAAGTAATCTTACTTTGAACCGCCACCAACTAGTTCATAAAAATATCCACTCTGAAGAGCTGTACAAAGCAATGCCAAAACTATGAAGACTCTTTAGAGAAAGGCTGGGGAGACAGAGAAGCAGATTTTTTCTTGTTTACAGGCATGTTTCACCATAACGTGTTTTTTTTCCATGGCATACAGCAGTTTTGCAAAGTTTAAAATATTTAAAGTTTAAAAAATTTAAAAATATGCTGTATACATGTACATTTTAGTATGATGTAAAGGGACAGAACAGAATTTTAAATATTTAAAGAGTATTTTCCTCTTATAAGGCAAGAAAGACAAGACTAACTCACTGGACATCGCTGGTATGTCTAAAAAGAAAACCCAGCTTTTTCTTACCACAGTCTTAGTTTTGATAAATCAATGCAAAATCCTGCAAGGCTTTGAATAAATAAGGAGATTCCTGTAGAGTGGCTGCCACTACCAGAAGCATCACTTTTCAGTTTTAAAAGACATAAACCTGCTAAAAATTATTTTACTGTTCTTAAACACAATTTGATTTTTACATCAATAATTCAAAACCAGAGAGGAAAATAATGTTTTACATTACCCCAAATAATCATAAGCATATCACTATGTATTAAAAGACCATGCTATTGAGCTCCAAGCAAGGAAGTTGAATGTTCCAATTTCTCTAAAATTATGTTAAAAATAAGATCCAAATCAGACTCCCTACTTAAATTTGTTTGTTACAGGGGTGCAATGGTTCCATGTAATGTATTTGTAGAAACTATGACAATTTGAAAGGACTGCAAACACACAAGTTTGGTTAAGAACAAAGTGGAATCAACCAAGTGACTGCTACAAGCTAAGCACAGCATCTTAAGGGCATATATTAAACTGTAATCCACATGAAACAGTAGAAAAAAGTTTATTACCTAGATTCATTTTCTTGCTTTTCACTTTTTCAAGCTCCCGTTCCAACTCTACTGTCTGGTATTCCACCGTGGAAGATACACCTTTCAAAACAGAAGACAGTATTTTCTTTTGGATAAGACTAACCATGGTACTGTACGACACACTGTGACAATTCAGATTTAGGAAGCATTCCATTAACAATTCTCGCTTTAAACTGCAGATGTTTCTTTGAAACTCTTCAACGGCTTTTCAAAAAACAAGAGGCTTAGTCAAGAACCCTCGAATTCTGTCTAACCAGCAGAGTTCAACACATCAGAGGTTTCACAGTGTGACCTTCTCTGATCCCTGCCTATTCTATTGACCAGATGCTGCAAGAATTAAGACAACAGCTACTGCTGAAATGTTGCACAGGTCCAAAAACCAGTTATGGTGCGGGAGCCCAACACAGGAGGTCTCAAATGCCTCATTCTTGTATCTCTGTATGATTTGTATATCAATGATGTAAAGAATCTCTGGATGCCCTTCAAGGGCATTATTATTTAGCAGCTTAAAGAAAAAGTGGACCTTTGCCTCCAAACTAAGGAAGCTGGTGGCTAGATCTCCAGTTTCAGCTTCTGCCCCTCCCTCCCTTTCCCCAGTCCTTTTTACTCAGCAAACTCAGTTTCCATACTGCTGACCTGCTCGTCAACCTAGCTTCTGCTCATAGCACTTTGCCCGATTCGGTCAGTCTCTCTGTGCCGCAGAGCTCCCTCTGACAACCACAATCAGATCTTCCTCAACCACCCATGACACCATATTCTTTCACTTTCCTTTTTACAGTTTACAGCATATGCATGTCACTGTTGTGAAACTCCTCAAACTCTCTTCTCTCCATCAGGTGAAAAGTGACAACCATAATGTTAATTCCTCTCTCCTTTGCTAACATTCTGCCTCAAAGATGCTCAGTAACTCTTCCTCCTATCCCTACACAGGCTCTAGGAAACCCAGCCCATTCTCCCTCTCCATCCTTTTCCTCTTCAACCATACATCTTTTCCAGTGCAAGCACACCATGGTTTCTCTCCCTGATTCCAGTTCCCCTACAAACACTGCACAGCATTCAAGCAATAATACAGCTCTGACATGCCAATTAGAGATCTGCTGTTTCAGTTCTGATCTCATTACTTCACTTTAGCTTTTTCACTCTTTGCAATGACAAACTGGAAATATTCTTCCACAGGTAAGTTAGAAACACTCCACTCATCTTCTCCACTTTCATTCTTTATTCCCAAAAAATCTCACCTAAAAATAAGTTAAGAGGGTTCATATTTTCCTCCACCTATTCCAGGCCAATCTCACACTGCAAAAACACTGTGGCAGTGACAGTTCAAGGTCTTAACAAACCCTAAGTGCTCTCTGTTATCTTCTTCCTCCATTTACATTGACACCCTTCATCTGTTGGTCATTCCCTACCCTTGGCCTCACCTTTGATTGCAGGCTAACATGTAATAGCACCATGCTCCAGATACTTTTTAAAAAACATTCTCTAATAAATTTCTATGAGATCAATAGTCTTGTCCAGGCTTTTATCTCATCTCTTGATCATTTGCCTACAAAAACTAAATAGGACTTAGGTTGCTGGCACACTAACACTACAGTCCAGTCTCATTATTTCCTGATTTCCTGTTGTCTGCTCATCCATCCAGCAATCTCAGTACAAGATAAGAAGGTAAATTTCTCATCCCATCCAGCCTCAATATTCTCCTTATTCCAGCACAGTGAGGTCCTATCTGAAAACCAAGACATACAAGAGTATTTCTTGGACTTTTTTTTTTTAAAAAACTTTTTTTATTTCAGAGTATTAATACTGATTTGCTCAGTGCAGTCAAATTACCAATGAGGTATCCAACTGTTCCAAAAAAATTAATTTTTAAATGTTTAATTGCATGCCACTTTCACACATATTTTTGTGTATAACACATAACCTCTGTGCTATGCCTAAACTTCTATCTTTGATATCAGTGACATAATGTGTATATGATAGTATTTACAGGTGTTCAAATACATAAATATCTCAAATCCCAGGACTAACCAGTAAAACCTACAAATGCTGTTTTGTAACAACTTCTACTCATATTGCAGGTACTTCAAGTGAATGTCAGTTTAATTTCTCAATGCTTTTTAAATAACTAATCATAGTATGTGGGTTTTCAGAAAAAGTTGGGGGGGGTAAAAAACCAAATCTAATTATCATTATAAAAACAAGCTTTGTGCTGATGTATTCCCTCTGGAAAAAGTCTAAAACATCTGTTTTATGGAATGACTAATTACTGTGAGTTGAGAAAAAGGATAGCTACAGAGCTCAGTGGAAAAAAGTCTCACAAACTTTAATGGAAGCAGTTGAAAAAAAAGAGAGCAAACTCAAGTTAGCATCTGACATTTTCTTCTCCATAATTGATTTAGGAGTCTCTGAGGAAAATCTTTATTCCAGATATATGTTGTTTCCCCCGCCTCAATATAAAAATCCAGAGCTCAAAACACTGATATTCATGGAAGTCTTTCCAACAAAGTCAGCGTGATCACATTAGGTGCCCAAGAAACACTTCAGTAGAAATTCTGAATCATATTTAAGTGCTGTTGTAGTTCCTCCTTAAAAATAGCAGCAAACAACAGGTTGCTATACAAAAGGGTATTTTATGAGAGTGGAAGGCAAAGTTTCAGATCAGTCAAAAAAGTATTTGAAAAGGATGCAGCTAAATTCTTAAAAGCTCTATAACATTAGCTTTATTTCAAACACGCACAAAGTTCAATGTCAGCGCTGTCTAGCCAATAAATCAAATTGGTAGACGAGACTTGTTTGGACTAGCAAGGAAAAGTTAGAAGGGATTCTCCAAGAAAGCCACAAAGCAGCTCATTTAAGGTCAATTTAACGGTATTATTCTGTTTTTCTTCGAGCCCCGACATAAGATTTCAGTACCTCAAAGGAAATTGTAAGAGTATCTATTTGCATTCCCCCTAGGTGATTGGCAGTTCAACACCAATTAGTTCAAAATTACACTGTTACTAGCGTGCAATAAAAACAACACCTTTCATCTTCCTTACATAGGTAAGGATACCTTCAGAGCCAATAACTTTGATCAAGCAAGTATTTTTGATCCTACCCCACCCATCTCTTTGGATTCAGGAAAACTAATAGCTGAAGGCAACTTTTTTCTTTTAATATAAAAAAGTCCCAGCTTTATTCTTCGACTGTAGGAGTGATGTGGGTACTGAAATATAATACACTGGAAACAAACATTTTCCCAAAGCCCAGTATCTCTTCAATAGATAAAAATACTAGGGTAGATAACATGATCAAACTTTCCCCTCCCTCCTCCTCCGATTTTCAGTTATACACTGTAGACATCTGAGAAGGAAGAAAATTAGTTTCCGCAAAGAAGATATGCAGTTTCACAGTCAGATTTATTTTAAAATATGAAGAGCTTTACAGAATACTCTATCAATTGCATCACTGCCACAGTAGTTACATCTACATAAATCAAGAACGACACCAGCTCATGCAGATGAACTTTCTTCCTCCTCTGAAAAGAGAGGCTTTACCCAGCCTATTCAGTGGGAACAGTGATTCATGTTATCCCCTTCCTATGTTCAGGCATTGTCTGAGGAAAGATTAATTAGGACAGGGCAAAGCAGTGGTAGGAGTGTGATAGCAATTATTCTACCAAGGAAATAAAAACTTTAAAAAAAAAAAATCAGCATTGACAATTATCAAGTATCACTTAAGCCTGTGCTCTGGTCCTCTTCAGTTTTAACAAAAATTCTTTGGTTACACATATAGACGGAGTATATATTTCAGAACACTTTACTGCAAAACTGTGCAGCAGGGTTACTTAAGTACATATATTTCCACTACCACAACTGTGGAAGAGTTGCAACAGCCATGGCACAGGAAGCGTGTAGCCTAGTATATCTGCTCCAATACACCAACACACACACAGACTGTGTAAGTATTTTAAGCCACAGCTTATGGCCTCTAACATCACAGTACTACATTTACTGCTGTAATTAGCACCACACTTCCATTTGTACACATTTTTAAAAAATGCAATAAACATGATAAACATAAGTCTTCATAGTTCTGGCAAAAATGGTATCTATTTTTCTGGCATAATTTGTACGTATTAGAAAGACTCCTGGCAGAGAAGATGCAGCTTTCCATGCTTGCCACATAAATAAGAACCACACTTAAAATTACTTAAATAATTACTCACAAAAATCTTGCAGAGTATATTCTTGTGCATGTAAGATATTGCCCCCCACCTACATGCTATATCCAAGTTTAGATTTTTATTTACTTTTCAGCTTAAGTCCACTAATTTTCTCTGTACACCAAACTATAGGTTTTCCTTCAGATGGCGGTGTCCCTCAGCATGTGAAACAGAAGAATTCAGTTCCCTCTCCTGTCAAAGGACATTTAAGCCCCATGTCTTTCACCTCTCAAGAGCAGGCTGGTGAGAGCTCTGTGGAGCATAGGTGGGTTGCACTTTTGCTTCACGTTGATTACTAACCCATTCGCTGAAAGAGAATCCAGTCTTTCAGCCAGTGGTTAGGGAAGCCACCTGCACACCTTCTAAACTCAGACCCCATTAGTACATGCCTACAAACAAACTAGGTTTGCCTCACGAGCGATATTACTAAATTGCAACATATATAACTCTTGCATAGACTTCTACGCAGAAAAACAAGACACATTCATCACCTAAATAATCACATTCTCCACCTGAATAGTGGAAACCACTTTGCACTACTTCTAATAGATACTTGAATAACTATTGGGTCATTTTTCTGTATCACTTTTCCTGTACCTAAGCACAATCACCATGACAACATAAAATATTCAGTGACAAACATTTTACAGTTGCTAGCTAACATCAAACACACAGAACAATTATAATTACCCCATCACAGCTTCAAAGACATTCACTGCATGCACCTTTCTGCGTGTCTGTATGTGAATTCATATCTATATACAGTATATAGAGATATATATATGTCAGTATAAAAACCTAAGCTTCCAAAACAGCAAAGGTGAACATTACTTTTAAATTGAAACCATGGCTGACTTTAGCACAAAGAAGTCACTACTCCTCCACAAATTTTAAATGCTGGAATAAAGATGACCGCCATGATCTACTGTTATCCAAAGTACTTTTCCCTGACCAAGCAACTTCAAAAGGAGACTTACTGAGACTTGAAAGAAGAAAAGATTGAGATATACGAGAGAAGACTGAGAAGTAAGAGAGAAAGGCAGGAAGTTTAGAAAATTAAGGCTAAAATAAGTCATAAGACAACACAACAATGGATGCGTCATGAATATTCTTTGGCTTTCCAACCTGAAGCAATTGTATAAATTGTGGATGGATGGCTTATCCACGCAGTTAAATAATTCAGAAGAGAATTTGTGCAATACGATTTCCAGGTTTATAGAATCAATACATTTTCCATAATTGGTGCCCACCATGCAGCAATACTCTTTCTCTTAGAGGCCAAAGCTTCATACTGTTTCTGAAATACTTCAAAACAGAAACACCTTATCAAGAAGTGCAAAATTGTAATACAAGAAGTCCAAAACATTTGTATAATTATTCATTTTAATTACTCATTAACAGAATTATTAAAATTATTAAATTCACCAAAGAGCTCCCAGAATATAGGGGACTGCTCTGGTGTTTCATTATTCCCTAAGATTCTAAATAATAATGAATTGAAACAGAAAAAAATCCTTCAAATAAAACCCAAAACTTGTAATGGAGGAAATTGAGCCTCTTGCTAATCTAAGTTCATTATTCTTCAGACAAGGCTAAAATACAGTCGCTTACCAATCCAAACTATTTTGCAGTAAGGGTGGTGGGTCTGGTCAACTACTCAATTTGCTTTCTCAGTCTCAGAATACTCGCATATTACAGCTGATGAACATTTTAAGAACAAAGCCAAAGCAAACCAGACACACGCAAGAGCCAATCTTGAACAACACAGTGAGCAACGAAATGTAAGCCTGTAATGCTCATTACATACTAAGATGTTGAAATTTTCTATTGAGAGAAAAGGCTATGTAACAGTGACATCAATACTCCTGACCAAAACCACTCTCCTCTAAACACTGTATTTGAAGCAGTATAAGAACAAGCATACCATTAAGTCTCCTCTGAATTGCTTCTTCCTCTAAAGTGATGATATACATCTGCTCGTCTAGGTCTTCAAGGATCTGTGTTTGGAAACAGAAACATGAACTGAGTATCAGAGTCACTTGCTTTTCTGACCGCACTAATGTAGTCAGGTTTATTTTGTTCTAGTAACCTATATTTTAAATATATAGTCTACAACTTGACAATACTGATACAAGTAAGAACTCCACAAAAAATTATTCCATTCTGTTACAGATCTATCTCTTTACTGTAAGCAAACTTCCTGTTAAGTTTTCATTTCAGGTTAAAGTTCTTATGTTCAGTTTCAATCTAAAGAGACTGAGGGAACGGGGGAAGGGACAGTACATCTCACCTATATTCAAATCTTATCAACCTATCAACCTTCACACTCAATTTGATTTAAACAAAAATAAGTGCAGATTTTGAAAAAGTATATTAAAAAGTGACTTTTCACATAAGCCAGTATTTCAAGCAAATATAAATTGCTATTGGAAGCTAAAAAACAAATAAATGAAGTCTGCCTACCTTACTATCACGTGCTTTGACTTTAAAGCTCACAGAGAGCAAAAAAGTATATATTTTCTTTGTAACTTCAGGGTTGAACTGACTGATGAAAAGGAATGCAAGACCTAAGTGCATCCAAATTTTGGTAAATACAAACTAGGAAACGTGCCAGCAAAGTCACTAGAGCACTTGTACATGGTACAAACTGCTCCCTTCCCTCACAGTATTCAGTACAAGAACAGCAGATTATCTATGTATAAGTTCTTAGAGATGCCAACTACCTACATTTCACCCATCTAAGAGTAACCCCAGGTACCCTTCTTGTTATTCAGACTTAGTTTGGTCTTGTACCCTTTGCTCCTGAACTTGAACAAGCCCACGCTTCTCAGGAATTTGCAAAACAGACACAGTAGGCAATACATATTAATACTAGTAGCAGTTACCTAAATTGAAAAATCAGAGGAAGTCTATACTATTAAAAAAAAATTTCTGTAGAAAAACCCCAGGCTTTTGTGCTATATGAAAAATGTTAAACAAGTACACAAATATTGACTGTAGAAACTGAAGAGAGAATTATGTAGAAGTGCAAGCATTCTAAAAGAAAGTACCCTAATCCCATTTTACCTTCTAACAGATAGCACCTGAGGACAGACTTGTGTAACACTTACTGTTGGCTTCACCAGTAACTGACCCATTACTGTAAACATCCGTGAAAGTCCCACTGGTGTGCATACTGCAGAGGAAGAAAGATTATGCAAAACAGTGATTTGTAAGTCAAAGACCAATTTTTATTTGGATGTTCAATGTGCTATTCCACATATAACCAAGCATGGTTTTGAAGAGAACTGCAAGAGCTTTAAACCCCAATGTGAATTTTAAAACACATTGCTATCATGTGAATTTTGAACAAGGCATGCATCTCTACCCTCCAAGAGCATAACTATGAATTTATCAACAAGGAACACCATATAATGAGATAAAATTGCTCAAGTAAATATTTATTGAAAGCATGTGGCATCAGAGGCTATGACTACACTAGTAAATTCAGCAGTGCCAGAATACATTCCTGGGCATTAAGACTTGATTGCCTACACTAGTAAATTGCTAGAACAATCTATCCTGGCACAATTTGCCCTGCGCCAGTTAGCACTTTCCCAAACAATTCTCAGGTGCAGTTCTGGAGTTTATGCAGTCCAGGAACCATTGCCATGAGGCAATACGTCCACAGCCACCTTCTGCAAACTGCAATATCATGGATGGAATCACACTAGCTCTCCACTGCTATGGCCAACATCTCAGGCACATTTAATCTATTAACATAGTCTAGCTCTAAGGTCAAGAGACCATGAAGCTGCTTTGCTTTGAAAGTTATACTGCAACTTCAGGTGATAGTAGGCTCAGCTACCAGATTTTAAGCTACTTTTCTATGAAATAACAATGGTCCCTTTATGATCATAGCCTGTGATGGTTTCCAGGTATGGTGCATATACATTTGCTGGGAGAAAGGTTCAATCCATGATAATAGAAAATTATTAGTGAAAATCAACAGCTTAGGGAGAACAGCCTTCAAATACTGAAGTGTGTAGGAGAGAGAATGAATTTGTAACAGCATGGATGAGGATATACATTTATCATTTCCATTATAATAAAACAGTATTGCCAAAAAAAAAGAGGATACAAGATTTTATAGTCAGGATTATATTTCTTTTTATTAACTAGTGTTTCACTATGACTATGTATTACAGGAAAAATACAAGTGTATTCAAAAAGGCTTAACTTAAGCTACTCTTTCTTTACCACAGAGGAAGCCTGCAGGAAAAGGAGAAAAGAGAAAGGAACTGATGCCCCAAATCGCCACTGCAATAAGCCTTACTCATACACTGCTTCAGCAATTGAACCAGCTGAAGATCTATCTAATGAAGCTCTACCCCAGCATCTACCACTTTCCCACCGCTGTATGCTGCCCTTTCAGCTACACAGATACAACAGCTTATAGGGCCTTAAATAACTTCAGTGATTTGCTTGTATACACGCTGTGTTTTCAGCTCTGCTGAAGCAAACTGCAAGACAGATGCACGAAGTTTGTAAGCCAACTTCCCCATTAAAACATTCAGCAACTATTGTGAATCACACTCTTGAACAGCCTACACAGGACATTGAGAACCACTTTTTACTCCCCTCCCCCCGCCCTGCCCCCACCCCTTAAAGTGGATTTAAGTATCCCCATGTACAGAGAACCTAAGGAGACTCACCGAGGTCTCTGGGAGTAACACCTTTCATAGACAGATCTGCTTAGTGTCAAGGACATTTCAAACTATCGTTCCCCACCCTTTCTCCTCAGTGACCTATAAAGCCTGGAGAACAGGTGAAACCATGATAGTCTAGAAAGGGAGATGCTCTGTCTCCCTCTCAGCAATTTTCTAGAACTTATTCCGGGAGGGCAGGGGAGGGACTGACATTATAAGTGAGATTTGGAGCCTTCCATCATCTTCCTTATTCCCCTAAACATGGATGACTGAACTCTGGCTAGGACCAGCTGGCGTAAGGTTGGGGTTTTTTCACTGCATTTGTTTTACATGCAACTGTATAACTGACCTTCAGACTGGCCAGATATCAGTTTTGTGATTATGAAAGCTAATTGCACTGTGTTCCAACTTCTGTCTATATAGGAAGATTGTCAATTAAAAAAAAGGAAGGAGGATAGTTTACTGAACATAGGACAAACTGTTTCAAAATAACTTTCTCTCTGACCTCCTGCAGATATTTAAAAATTGTGCTTTTCTTTGCAGAATGGAGTCCCTATTTTTCAAATACCTGCTTTAAAAAGTTAAAAGTTGAAATTATTTTGTATGAGGTGTGAAGTTCTTCAAAACCTGAAAATGTAAGGTAGCACTTGTTCAAACTTCAGAACCCAAACCTAACAAATTTACATCTAAATTTAAACTTAATAATGAAAAAAAATAATAAATTCACACTCAACTTTCACAATGAAAAAGCTTCCTTTAATCTTAAAAAAATACATATACATAAAATCATTCTTCTTTTGGAAGAATCAGGAAAATACTTACATAGAAGTAACAAGCATCCCATCAGTGATATACAGGAATATAAATACGGGAGGTAGAATTCCCAGAGGTCTGTAAAGAAAATATTGAGCACAGCCTTAGCTTATTACAGATAGGCTACTTATGTCACAAACACAACTGAATTAACTTCTTTCCTTAAGTGTTCAGGATTGAACAATTGTATTTTCAAGAATAAATTAAGAATTACTTAGTTAATAATCCTGCAAGCAACTAAATCCTCAAGTACTTCAGCTTGAAAAATATCTTCAGCTTTTACTTCCATTCCACTGAAGTCACCTGTTTTTAACATACATCATGCCCACATGAGCATGGAACTTCTCAGCATGCGAAAAATGAATTTAACAGGAAAAATGGTATGGACTGAATTAATACAGCTTCTTCACAACCTGTGCAATACTCATACAGCATTTACTAGAAATACATTTAATTGAAAACATCCATTTCCATAATTAAAACGAAACTAGTGTGGTGGTTTTTCGAATTCCGTACCATACAAAGACTCCATACTGGCAGCATCATTGTCTATGAGTGCTGAAGCTACCCATACGATTCCAAGGATGAGCAGTGCAAGAAGAATAAGCATTACAAGGGTTTCCAAAATGCGTGCTCTGATGCCCTGTTGGCAGAATAGGGAGGAGGGAAGAAAGAACACAAAAACTTTGAATAAGACATTTTCAAACATAAGAGAAATACAAATAAATAGCAGTTCCTTCTTCCTAAATATATACTCACATTTTATCATGTAGATAAAAGCAGAACATGTAATGCACATTTAAAAGGCAGTGCATAAAAAAAGGAAGTACTTAACGGCTTTATGGTGCCCAAGTTGCATTTTTCCCCTTAAAACCACAGAAAAATGTTTTAAATTGCATATGCCTTACAGTTCTCATTAATCTCATTATTTCATAAAGTATTCTTTATACCACATGATTTTGCTCAAGCATTTTTAAAAGATGGATTACTTTTCTAATACCTTCAGCAAAGAAAGTGGATTAGCAAATTTTTATCTATGATTCCAATCAAGGGAATGGAAAGCCAATTATGGCAAATAGCCAAATGGCCCAGCAAGCATTAAACCCTGCGCAGGTACAATGCACCAATTTAGTTAAAATACATTCTTCAACTGCAATTTCTTCTGTACCATTCCTCTCAGTCTTCAGAGCCCTCAAGCGTATGCTCGGAGTACTGCTCACACGCTGCTGCTGCTGCAGCCGCATCCGTTACCTCCCATCTTTGCATGCTCCCTGCTGAATAAAACACGTACTTCTGGCTTACAACACACACAGATCACAGGTCTACAAGGTTGAATATCACAGCATTTGCCCTTGGGTCTAAAAATGTTACAATGCTGTAACAGTTGAGTGTTAGATTTGTAAATGTAAATATACCAAATAATACACAAAATTATATAATTTTTTAGCTGGTGTTTTTAACACTAATTTTATTAATTTCAAGCAATATAGCTATTGGGACGCTTTCTTCAGATATCCTTGCCATTAAGGGACCATCAGATTGCTGTTAAATAACAATTTTACATTTATTTTTCTTCATTTGCCAGTATACATCTCCACAAGCAAACCCAATCTCTTGTTTCTCAGGTAGACTCACCCCAACTTCAGCATATCCCACCAAAAAGTCTACTTTATAGTTAAAAAAAGAGAGTTTGTTTTACTTTGTCTGCATTTATCACCTACTCCCTCACTGCTTAACACAAGAGGGTAGTCTTTACATGACATTTACCCTGAAAATTCTGCTCCCTACATAACCACTGCATCCAACCATGAACGAGGACCTCTGGCATCCTAATCATGAGCATTGGTCTCATCTAGCACACCAATTCCTCTCTGCCATCAGTCCTCTGCAGAACAGCTAAGGTAGCACAAAGGAAAAAAACAGACAAAAAGAGATCTTCACAAAATTCCCCTTCAGGCTTAAGTGGGCAGATTAAGTCCAACTCCATAAAGGATCTCAAATACCAAATTTCATATTAAAGGTAGTATGGACAGGATATTGATTTTCTCCTAGAATATATTTTGTGTATAATAAAAGTGGCTTTGAGGTCATTAAGTTATTCAGATGTTACTTTCATAGTGCTCAGAAACTAGTTTTCAGTCTTCCATTAGTTATTTTGAAGGTGAGCATCTAAGCCAAATATGTATCTTTGAAGATCAACAGCCATACGTTTAATATTAAGTTTTGAACTTGAGCAGTAAGTTACCAGGAAACAAAGAGATTACAGCCTAAGTAATGAGCACTGATACAAAGCCTTCACTTTACAACAGAAGAAAGACACAGAATTAGAAGAAAACACAAAACATTCAAGGATGCAGGCACAGAGATATGCTTCGAGCTTTCCAAAAACATTGAAGACTCCTTTCCTCTGCCTAGGCAGAAGAAAATGTAAAAGCTACCTTCTGGGTTTCTGAAAGCTTTAGCCACAGAAAGTAGATTCCTTACTTCCCTGCTATGAGACACACGCACAAATCTCAGCCTCTCTGACTTCAAGTTTCACAGCAACAGATTCTTCTGGACAAACCTGGAAAATATTTCATTTTACGTGGCGACCCGAACACCAAATCCTCCTCCCTTGGATGGAGTAGCACAATTGTCAAAACAGATACACAACAAATACACTGTGATGGAGACAGTCAACCGTAAATAACATTTGCTAGTATTTACTGCAAGTGTTCTCTGAAGACAGGTAAGATTAGGACAATACAAATAACGCTTTCTCTCAAAAAAAGGGAGATGACCACAGCAAGTACTCGAAGGTAACCATTGCTTTTGCCCAAAAGTACCATTGGCACAAACTCTAGAAAAAGCTAGTTAGCTGCCTAATCAGCCTTCCTCATTTTTTGGTTTCCATGCTAGTTTGAAGTGTCTTTGATTCTCAGAAAATTGGATCAATCTCCTTCTGTTCTCACTAGTTACACCTCTCTCCGCATCTATGCGATACATCAACAATACTGCAGTCTCATGTATGGATTGAAAAGCAGGACTGACAGTTGACTCCAAGGGCAGAACAATTTTCACATTACACAGTGTGCACACACACAACAGAATTCACACACCGATGATCATTTAGAAATAGTAGAATAGTAATATTTTAAAGAACTAGATAGAAACAGTCTGTCATAGGCACTAATGAATACCTGGTACCAGTCCAGGATATAAAAAAAAAAATAAAATGCTTAAAGCAAATAGCTAAATACTTAATCTCAATTAGGCACCCATAAGACTGTGCCCTATTAAGACACTGATGTTCCAGGCACATTAGTTCATACTTACATACATTAGTGCACCTGTCAAATAGCTGCTATTTGTAAGGAATGAAAGGTACAGAATTTCCCCTTCACACACACACACACACAGAGAAAACTTCTGGAGAACCACAGAACAGCTGAGGTTGGCAGGGATCTCTCGAGCTCATCTGGTCCAACCCCCTGCTCAAGCAGGGCCACCTACAGCCAGTTGCCCAGGACCATGTCCAGGTGGCTTTTGAGTACCTCCAAGTATGGAGGTTCCACAACCATCCTGGGCAATTGGTGCCAGTGCTCAGGTACCCTCACAGTTTAAAAAAACAAAAACAAAATAAAACAAACCTGCGTCGTCGACACCCTTACCACTTCTTATTTTTCCTGAAGGTAGTTTAGTTTATTAAGGTGAAAAACTTAAAGCTTGAATGTTATCATTAATAAAATTACTAATTTAAGAGCTAGGCAAAAATCTATACTCCTGACTTTGAGAACAGAAAGAAAAAAAACCCAGGTAAATACAAGCAACATGTCATTTTATTTCAATGAAAGCAAAACTATGTAAATAAACCTTGAAATTCAATGCTGAATATTTTTCTTCTCTGAGCAAAATCCTCTTCGCTGACATTTTGGTTTTGGCTTAACATTTCTTCTTTAAGTCATTTCACTTCTCTCCCACAGCCCCATTATATTACTCAGATTTCTTAGATGAACCAAATGTCACGGCGTATCTTCATGGCACAGAAGATATTGCCACTTCTATTTCACATACTTGTTGCACTTTTCGAATCCATTTATTGCTTACTTTTTTTTGGCTGCCATCTTCAAAAACAGCAACAATCCCATCTAAAACTGGAGATTTCAAACCAGCTTGTAGGAATACATTTATTGTTCATGTTCAGTGTATACCACCGTATGTGTCTTGAGTACAGAATTAACAAATGAGTACAATATGAAAAAACACGTGGTATAGGTACACAGGACTACTTCAAATTAACATTCTAACTAAGCAAGGAAAAATAGTCGTACAGCACTGAATCTTAGTGTCAAAAAAATAACTGCATCTGAATCAATTGGAGGAGTTCTTTGATTCCTCATCGTCAGCAGGCAACTGGAAACAAAGGAAACCTTTACCACACAAATGAAGGAGATGGTCTACCCAGCAAGTTAAGTGTGTGTGCGTGTGTGTATGTATGTACACATACAGGGGCAGGTAAGGGAAGAACGGGGGAATAGTCACCTTTTACATCAGAGTTTTCCAGTTCGATTGTTTAATCAGGAGAAGTTGCCTCATAAGCGTCGGTAATCACTGCTTAACACTCTTAGGGAAACTAAAATGACTATCAGAAAGAACAACAGGAAAATACTTTGTATTTTTAGCTCTCCATATTGTATTCGAGAAGGAAAACTAAGATGTCCAAGTCTTTATCTAGTCATCTTTTCCTAATGGCTCTGACAGATAAGAACAAAGAAAGTAAGCACTATACAACCAACCTGCTTGCATTAGGTTTTTCAGAAAGTTGTTCTAGATCTCAGTTTTCAAACCTGCATTTGATAACACAAATACTACTTCATTCTTAAGGCGTCCTTCATTACAAACAGAATGCACGTACCACAATTAATTCACCATCTTATGAATTATTTTAAGGCAATTCCACTAGCAGTTTAACCTGTTTTAAGGCAGGAGGGATTTATTTATCTCCAAACCAAGCATGGATTGCACAGTAAAGCACCAGAAGGATACCTCCAGGATATTGACACAGTGAGGAAAAAAAAAAAAAAAGACAGGTTTGCATCTATCCCAAGTTCTACTATTTAAAGAAGAATTCAAATGTAACACACAGACTAAAACAAATTATAAATGTCTATATATCTCATTAAGGGGGGCCATAAGGAGAACAACCTTGACATCACTATCAATTAAAATATCAAACTCAGATTTCAGTACAGCAGCAACTACACAGCCTTAAATAACACTCACATGCTGTAGACTTATGAGATGAACACAACAATAGCCTTCAGAAATAATTAAAAATGTTCCCCTTCACCTTCAGCTAAATTGTGTTGGTTTTAAATATAGTGATAAGACAATTCTAAATGAGGAGAGTGAGCTCAAGCAATACACTTGCTTTATTTTCAGTAAGACAAGCTGACCCCCTCCAATACTTCTAAGAGCATGTCAATTTTAAGGAGGTCAAACCCCTTACTTTCTCTTGGCCAATTATGGCTGGGATGCTGGTTAAGTTGGAGAGGTAACAAAAATAAACATACTAAGATTTTAAAATCTTTTTACAGTGCTAGAAATACCGAATATCAAAAGAAAATCACAAACACCACAAAATGTAACTGAGTTTGAAGTATAAAATTAAACGGGGAATGGAAATACATGCTAAGGTGGTGGTTTTTCATACTTTCACAGGTATACACTAAGAATATTGCTGTGACTTCAGCTTACATTTGTGTGCGCGAGGAGAGAGGAGGGGGAGAGAAATAAGGGAAGGAGGAAGACCTAGAAAATAAGATACTCCTTTAAAAAAACTTGTCTAGAATAAAGCCTGGGATTAGAGAGACTATTTGCTAGTTAGGACGATTAGAAAATCTGAATCTGTAACCAGGACTCATAGTCCTCAAAGAAAATGGATGAAGCAGTGTAGAGCATGGCTACTTGTTACTTATAACTACAGCTGGACTTGATGATCTTTGAGGTCTCTTCCAACGATAAAGATGTTCTGACAAATTTTTAGTTGTTACTCTGGAAGGCATCATCAAAATCTTACCATGTTTCATTCCTATTATGATTAACACAGGTAAGTCATCCTGGATGATAAATACCTAAAATATTTTAAAAACCAGCACATGGCCAAAAAAAAAGATAATTCTTCAGCTGAAATGCCCAATGAAGTACAAATGGCAACAACAGTCCTGAAGGGATGACAGATGTCACACAAGAAGGTCAAAAAATGTAATTACTTAGAAAACCATTTCTCCTCCACAGTACATTTCTGTTAAGCAGGATGACTATTATGCCAATTGCAACCCTTTAAGACTTTTCCCACTATGTGTGTTCACACATAAGACCTAGAAGCTGCTTTTTACTTTATAAGAGGACATACATTTGGTGACAGTTTCTGACAGCTTTTCAATAAAGAAAAGGGAGCTTTCTCGATAATGGAGACAGTAAGAAGTGTTGGTGGGTTCCCCCCCCCATTTGAAATTCTATAACTATTTTGAATTATATAAATGTAACAATACAAAATGCTTTGCCATTAAGCTAGCATAGGTAACAAGTAAAGACCTTGCTCTGTACACTGGTTGTCCGTGAGGCTTTAGGTGTTTTGCGGAACTGCCAGTTAGCACAGGGATCTCTCCTGACTACACCAACTCACAAAAACAGTGCATAGGCAAGTAACCTGCTGTCCACTCCTTTCTCTCTTAGGTTACATGCAAAATCTGGAAAGGAAACCTCTGATGACTGCCATTCTTGCAAAGCTAAGGTAAAACATGCACCATATATCCAAGAAACACACTGTGGAAGATGCTGCTATCTTACATGCAAGATCATGGAGCAGATCCTCCTGGAAACTATGCTCAGGCACATAGAAAATAAGGAGGTGACGGGTGACAGCCAACACGGCTTCACTAAGGGCAAATCATGCCTGACAAATTTGGCAGCCTTCTATGATGGGGTGACAGTGTTGGTGGATAAGAGAAGAGCAACTGACGTCATCTACCTGGACTTGTGCAAAGCATCTGGCACTGCCCCGCATGATATCCTTGTCTCTAAATTGGACAGACATGGATCTGACGGATGGACCACTCAGGCTGGATGGTCGCACTCAAAGAGTTGTCATCAACAGCTTGATGTTCAAGTGGAGACTGGTGATGAGTGGCATTCCTCAGGGATCGGTATTAGGACCAACACTGTTTAACATTGTTGTCAGCAACATGGACACAGTGGGATTGCGTGCACCCTCAGCAAGTTTGCCGACAACACCAAGCTGTGAGATGCGGTCGACACGTGGGAGGGAAGGGATG
>NW_009625796.1:0-3038 GCF_000690535.1 Cariama cristata | reverse complement strand
ACTTAGAAGAAACTTAGCTGAAAGGAAAAAAAACCTCCTGAAAGGATAAATAGCCCTGTTTTAGCCAAACCAGGACAGGCCCACAGAAGCTGGTTTGGGAAAGAGAAGCAGCATAGCTGTATTAATAAGATTATGGTCTGGGCTAATTAGGCCTTCCTGAGGGCCGTTCTGGCTTAGGTAGTGCTATATGCTGCTGTGTACGTGGCTGTGTGTTGATAATGGCTGTTTAGTGCTCAGCAGGGTCTTGCTCTGGTGCATCTGGTACACTCCAACTATTACTGAGTAGTTCTTGCCTGTCTTTGGGTTTTCTGGATCATCTGTTGTAGGATTACTACTACTGAGTAGAAGCACCGAATTCAGAGTCTGCTCTTGTGAGAAAATGCAACTTAGGATGAATGATGACTTCGAATCAGGACCAATAAGAGATGCTCTTAAGCGGGAGAAGTAAAATGGAGTACTTTAAGCCTATGTAATTAAACCATGAGTATTTTTACTCTTGCTAATAGCTATGTGACATCTGTAGAATGTATAAATGGGAGAGTTATGCAAGATTGTACATTAAATTCATGTTAGTACTTACAGGAGTAATGACAATGAAATTACATGTTGCTGTCTCTTGCAGTTTGGCTGTCTGGCAGTATGTTTGACACTGAATTATTATAGAACAATACATAATGTCAAATGTGAAGCAGAATGGCTTATTTAAGATGTTTGTTCTTCCAAGAAAATGGGCTTAATTCATTAGTGATAACTTACCAGTGGAGAACAGCCTATCAATGTGTTGAGACAACAGGTCATGACTACAGTTGTGTGTTCCAGAATATTGTCAAAGTCAAGCAGAAGCTGAAGTAAAGATTATCAGCATTTTAATGGAAAAATGGTTATTGGCCAAGAGCAAAGCAGAGAGGAAAAAAGTGAACGGTACACTTCCTGTCAGGAATATAGAAAATGTGAATTGGAGAGGGTACTCAGATTGAAATTAGGTAGGTATTCTAAATGTGTGCATGCTCACATTTATAGCCGAAGCATTACAGATTTTAAACTTTATTCCTGATTTAGTTGTTGAAATTTTAAGTACTCACTAAAGCCCTTGGAGGTGAGAATTGAAAGTCTTGCGCGTTGCTGGAAGCAGGAGTCTTGTTTATATGCTGGTTAAAGTATGTGGGAAGATTAATGCCAGGAATGTAAACTTGCCTTTCTCACCCATTTTCTTCTAAAGCGTTATTGTGTCTCTCTTGGTGACTGGAAGCAGCTTGTTGCTAAATAATGTCTCTGTGTGTTCGCTTGCTCTAATTTTGAATCTTGAAAAAGTTAAATTCATAAGCAGTTTTGCTTTAGATTACAGTACCTAGGAGGGCTTATATTGACTTGCTGGCCTAGGTTACACTACTGTCTTGCTAATTTGTAGATTTTAGATTTTAGAAAGATAATTACCAGTGTGAAAAAAAGATGTCATTGTAGTGGGGCTAAAAGTGTAGTCCTTGTAGCAATAGGAAAGGTTTGTAATGATTTCTTAGTGCTTAGTTTCTTCATCAAATGATCACGCAAATTAAAGCTTTGGTGAACCCAGACCTAGTGTGTTATGCAGCTATAAATACAGACAAATATTGCTGAAATGAATGGTTTAGCTTCAGATTTGCACTGGTGTGAAAGCTGAATGCAAGTTGACTTTCATGTTAAGTATTTTTATAACCAGTATGATGGCATACATGCATTACTTAACTAGTGTGACCACTGCTGTGGTAATTTGAGGGGATGCTCTAGTTCTTTATAGCTTCTAATAAGAATATTAGAAGTAGGGCTCAAATTTATAGGTATTAAAAGATTCATAGGTTATTACAGTAAATTATTTGCTTATGACATCCAATGATAAACACCCCTTGAGGGTGGATTTCAGTAACTTGAAAACAGTTCTTCCCATTCTATTGATTTTTGTCCTTAAGTCCCCCTTGGCTGAAGCTCCTTGTATGTTGGTTTGTTTTTTTAGCTAGGAAAGGGAATTCTGTGTGTTGAGAGACATCTCCCAGGAGGCTGATAATTGGATGGCAGGGTTCTGTGGAGAATGAGCTTGTGAGCTGATAATTTGCGCTGCACTAAACAGTCCTGCCACTATCTGTCAATCATAAACCTATACATTACTGTAAGTGTGGAGGTTGCTTGAATTGTCCCCTGTTGCCTGTCTGGGCAATGCTGGTCTGCTGATCTGGAAACTGGAAGCTTAGAGGAGTTTTATTACTGATCTAGACAACTGAGAAATTTTATTACTGGGGAAAATAGAGTATACATTTCATGGCTCAGTGCTTGTAACGGTTGGAGATTTCAATCCCTCTTTGGGATAGAGGAAATAGAATTTAAGTATGAGATCCTAACTGATTTGAATCAGTAACTCCATTGGGGTTATATTTATTATACACCTACTGACAGTCATCAAAGTGT
Organism: Cariama cristata; assembly: GCF_000690535.1. Taxonomy (NCBI): domain Eukaryota; kingdom Metazoa; phylum Chordata; class Aves; order Cariamiformes; family Cariamidae; genus Cariama; species Cariama cristata. The sequence continues at coordinate 602 of NW_009625796.1, read as the reverse complement.
CATTTAACAAATACAGCACTGATGCTACAGTGAAATCCAGGTCCACGTAGAGCTACTGAACAATTAATTTTTCATTCTTTACAGACACCTTTTTATTTACAAATAATAATTGTGGTAGATGGAGCTCAAAAGTAATAGTATTTATGTTAGCAGTTAAGTGATTACTGATGTATTGACCTGTAGCTTTCAGAAAAATATAATCAAAGAATATAGACAGACTAAAGGTGCTTTGCTAGTGTGTGCTATGTAAAATTTTGACTATTTTAAACTTGGAAACAAAACTGCAACCCTCACAAAAGGTAACATTTTCAGTTTTTGGTATTGTACTCTGAGCACTCTGGATGCTTCTGTGTAATCATGAAAGAGCTACTAAAGACAGAAGTTAACACCCTCCCACAGAGATCACAACAAATGACCAATAACATTTCTTTGAGTCTATGAAATATTAAATGTTCATTAGAAAGCCACTGGGCAGCATAATTGTGTGGAAAACAGACTGCTTACACTTCAGAACTGAAATGTTTCACATAGATCTGAGTTGGATCCTTTGTAATATTTAATGGCATGGGCACATAAATCATAGAATTGTTATGGTTGGAAGA
>NW_009625795.1:0-8650 GCF_000690535.1 Cariama cristata | reverse complement strand
GCCCTGTTTTAGCCAAACCAGGACACAGTATTAACTTCAACAAAATATTTGCAACCATAATACTAAATAATAAAGTAAAATAAAAATTAAAATTACTAATATCTACATGGATTTTAACCCTTTTTGTGATATTTTCATAAATACTGATTGAAATTAAAACTGTAGTGACTTACACAGAGTGCCTACCACAGTTCTTTTCTATCTGCTAAACCTGACAACAGTAGTTTATGAAGAATTGCAGCTCCAGTTATTCACAGTCCTTTATGAAATCATAATTTTGGGTTTGAATTCACAACAGGAAGTATGAGTAAAAATGTAGGATCATGTTCTACTACACAATAGTAGGAGTGCTTGGCTCACTAATTCAATTCAAGGACTTTAACCTACTGGTACTGTCTCTGCCAGTCTGGAGGTGTAAACCTATCAAACACAAGATACTATCTTCTAATACATTGCTCAAATAGTAGAGATAGGTGACAACCTGAAACTGAAAGTGAAAATTTACTCAAAACCCCAAGAAAGTAATTAGCTGAGTGTCTTGAGGTCCCCCTTTCCATATTTCAATGAATGAAACTTACCTCCCTTTAAAATGTCAATAGTCCACCTCTCCCTTCTCTTCAGTTTTGTGAATCCTTTATATAGCCGCAAAGTGAACAGGACACTGAAGACTGTCATGACTCATTTGTCCTGCTCTAGCAGTGCAGAAATGTCATAAAGGATTCCCCTTTTTCCAGTGCAGTTGAGAGATTTTGATGTTCCCTAATGCATGAATTTGAACATTTCCAGTTCTTCCTTGTAGAATGCTTACCTTTGTAAAACCTTAAAAATCATAGACTTGCCCTCATAATATGAAGGGGATCCGAGAGATACAGTCTGTCATACCATCCAGGACTTTGGCTCTCTCTTCTATTCCCAGCCATACATGTAAAAGAAGTAAGAGCAAGAGACTCTAAAACATTACAGATTCTACCTGTTTGACAAAGCAGCTGTTTGGAGGGGTACACATAGTTAATATAATGACTATCAGCATGTGACATCATGTCAGGCTATATTATAGATACAGATCATTATTAACCTTAAGAATCCTGCAACGTCACAGCAAAAGCTACATAAAATCACTTTGAATTTGCCTGTAATTAGCTAAAGGGCACAGATGAGTACGCAGAAGAATAACTGCTTGTTCTTTTTTTAACATCTGGTAATTAAGTGGAGAAAAGCAGTGGTTTGTTGTGGGAAAATAATTTACCCATTAATCTTAACCACAGTAACCTAGTCACAGCATTTGGATCAAATTGCAGAAAGGATAAGAAGCACTGACAGCATTTTATTTCACATACTGATATCCAATCGCATTTATTTTTCTGCATAATGTTCTTCATAGCCTCATGAGAGGTCTAGTACAGGAAGATAATAGGGTTACAGAGACAGAATAAATTGCAAGGACATACAGTAAATGCATACTCAGTTACACTGAGACTGGAAGAGGGAGAAAATTAACTGGAATTCACAATCTTATTAGAATCCACATGTGAAATTTTACTCTTCTGCTGTTTTTTTTTTCCCCCCACTTTTTCTTTTTTAATCCCCCAGGGCAATACAAAACCATTTGTTTCAGCTATACCCCACTTTTAACTAAGAAGTCAAATTCTTAGCCCTATGAAGTTCTCGTATGATTTTATTCTTTCTATAAAAAGAAATACTAGGGCATTAAATACAGTATATATGCATATAGAATGGGTTTTACCACTATAATAGACAGTTAGGTGGTAAAAGACTGAAATTAAGAGAGTTGCACCAGCATGAAGCTGGTATAATGTACAGAGAATCAATCCCATTCTGGATTCATATTAACACAAAATATGAAAAAGAGAGACAAGAATAAAGGCATGTTTATGGCTTGCTGGTATAACCAGCACCTCCTACTGCATATAACTTCATTTTAGCAAATGCAAATGATTTATTCAGATACAGTACCTACATCTTTCTAGCAAATTCTTTTACAGTAATTCCATTTGAATGCAGACATCTGCTGAGAAACCATAAAGTATCAATTAAGCTTTCTCTATGTGTCATTTAACTGAAGTGTTTTCATCATGGACATGACCATTGCCTAATTCAGGATCAATTTGTATGCAAACCAAACCATTTTTTAAGTATTTGGAATCAATCATTTGAATATTGAAAGCTCCCCATATTTGAAATATTCAAGTTACCCATTTAGTGAGATCCATTTATGCTATACATTGAATAAGGCAGGAGTTTTGTAAAAGAATGCTGTATGATTATGTAATTAATTCCAATGCAGATGTACAAAGGGAGCACTGGTAATCTTCATTACAGCTTTTCCTTACTCTGAGCAGCTGGCTTTGCAATCTTACTCTTCATTTAGCAAAGCAGTGCTGCTAGTTTAATACAATTGCCTAGGGTTTTTCTTTTTTTTAACGAGCAAAATAATAACTAAAAATTCCTGTATGTGGATGCATATTGTCTCCCATATTGATTAACAACAAGATTTATCCTGGAACCACTTAGAAAGCGTATTTCTTCTGTATTTTCTCTGTGTAGAAAATGTCCATTTTTTTCATTAGACTCCTCAATGACTTTTTTTTTTTCCAAAGCAAACGGACATTTCCTGTGACCCTTTTTATTTTCCAAGAGAAACGCACAGGCCTCTGCCACTTCAGCTGAAGTACTTGCGAGTCATCCCTTGGCTTTGTGTCCCTATGGAAGAGACAGTGGAGAGCGAGGTAATGCAGTACTCCACTAGCCCACCGTGTGGTCCCTCAGCTCTCACTTACAGCAATACGTGACCTAGATAAATCAGACAGGCAGTGGTGCTCTCAGCCTCTGCACATCAGCCTGACCCAACCTAGAAACCAAGTCACCCTAAGTACGGTGTTATCCTATAGGTAATGTATCTTCTGACTTTACAGCTTCTGCATTAAACCTGTCTTCACATAAAAGCACTGACAACATACAGCTGTCTGCACTTGTTTGTACGTGTAAGCATACATGATTCCTATACTTTGCTATATGCTATGCAAATTATACCTTGTTAATGCATTTCCCACTGGTTTGTGACAGTAGAGGAAAACAGATCCAAGCATTTACTCTAATGTTCAGAAAAGGAAAATGCTGTAGGAATTATAAACTTCTCTATTATTCCTCACAACTGCTTTTTTATTTCTTCTTTTCTTTCACAGCTGAAGCCCTGTCATACTCCCCTTCTGCTCCTGTGTATCTCTGGATCATGCCTTCTCAGACTTGACTTTGTGTCTCCATTGCCATTTCTTTCATCCCTCTCCTCTCTTCTCTCCTAACAAATGACCAAGTATGATTTTGAGAAGCTTATGACTTTGATCCTCTGGAGCAGAGTTTCATAGAAATTCTCTTCCATATAAGCTTTCCATCTAGTAAGACAGGCACTGAGTGCTGAGAAGGTGCCACACACTAAAGTAAAATATTTGCAGCTGGCATGCAGGGTTGACTCATTCTGTCCTTGCAACCTCCCTCTGATTCAAGTGTCTACGTCCCAGCCAGTGTTTTCAGAGGAACCATCAGTGCTTCTGTTAGAAAGTGAACAAAGATGTATAGCTGCAATATACTGGCAATGCTGGGAAGATCCCAAGCTGTTTGTTCCACTTTTCCTTTCTTTTGGCAGCATTTATGCTTCTCTCCCTTCCCCTGTGCAGTGTAAGATGGTGGGGAGCTGCAGGAGACTTCTGCAAAATAGACAGAATGTTACTGAGTGAAAGTTTTCCTGGTTGGTCTGGCTGCTAATCTCCTGCTGTGATGGGGGCTAGCTCGGGGAAGAAGGAGCCATGAGTAATCTTCATGCTTGATATCTGAAGCATAAAACTGCATGTTTAAAATTAAACAATTTCTCAGTAACATGTCCAGTGATTTTCCTACTGGTAAGGAGCTGCTTAAGTTCCATGAAAATTAAGCTCGTGTTTAGTTGAAAGGACAGGTATTTTATAGAAATGGTGTTTGAACCAGAATAATTTTCTGGGTAATTTAGTATAACATTTCACATTTTGAAACAGGTTAATATTCTACCGAGTGGCTTTTAGCAGGATTTGCAAAGCTAGGCTGCGAGTGTTTCCTGTCAAGCTGCCACACAAACAAAGACTGGACTTTTTCCCATTGAGAACCGCTCCTCCGAAACACAGCTTTTGGATGAGACATAAACATTTTTCTGTTACTCACATGTGTGTTGAATTTCATCAAAATAAAACAGAAATTATCATAGAGAATTGGAATATTTCCACTTTCATACCTATATTCTCACTGCACCAGACTGCAGTCTGGTTATGATGATCACATTCAGGGATGAAGAGGTGCTCCAGCTTCCTCTGCATTTCCACGCAAGCTGCTTGTTGGGATGATGAGTGGGTGCAAAGCTGCTGTTCTCTTCTCAGCAAGCAGCTGTGGTGAGGTGGAGAGCAGCTTGCCCCCAGGCTGACATTGCAGGAGAGCTAACTTTCCGGGTGACCACCCCGGTGTTTCTGAAGCAGGTCAGCAACATGCCGGGTTTGAGACTGAAGCATGTTGTCAAAGTTTATATACTTTCTCTCTGTCAAGAGATTAAAAGTACTTATTTAATGGATCATTGAGTTCAGAGACTATGCAAGATGCCTCTTTCACATTTTCGTCTATAGACTAAGGGTAGCTTCTGGTAATAAAAGTTGTAAAACATGTAAAATTGATGAACAAGCATCCTTTTTTTCTAGAAAAAGTACATCTATTTTTAAATAAAGTGTATATCTACTTTTCCTAAGAGAATGAGTCTGGAGTTCTACTAGTTTATTGTTTTGTCTTCTAAAATAATCGTATGATAGGACAAAGACCTCAGATTTATAATCTTGTTCTGGAAATGTAAGTCATATTTTTTAGATCTGACAACTTGCACTTTCTTCAAATTTTTGTTTTTAAAGCAATTGAGATTCAGCCCCACTAAAACAACTTGTACTTGATTCACCAAGTTGTTTGTTTTCAATAAAAGTCCTTAAAATCTCCCACAGTCTTGCTTGAATATTTAAAAATATTTTGGTTTAAAATAAGCTTGCTCTTTTAAAGAACATTGAAGTTGCTTGAAACTGTATTAAAAGTTTTATTTCAAGCTGAAATTCTCACAAAATGACTGATGTTTTCTTCTGCTGACTCAGCTGTTCTCAAGAGTTTAGCTTGTAGAAACCTCAGATTAAACATATTCAGCACCAGTTTATCTCAGCTTCTACTGAATTGGTAGAAATTTTGTATCAACTTTAGTGCGAAAAGACTAGTCTTTAAAATAAAAAAATTAATCTGAATATATTAATTTTAACTCTGTCCCTCTAGAAATCCAGTAGATTAAAAATTTTTGAAGAGTGAGATTTGTTTTCCTCAGGGCATAAGAAAAAGCTTTTAATTGTCATGCCTAAACCTGGGTAATGTTTATTCTGCTATATTGAAGGGAATGGAGGGAACAGACGTCAATGGCATGGTTATGTGTGTTCAGTAGATATTTTCTTGAAGTATTTGTCACATCTGTTCTTTGGGATAAAAGGTAATAGCTGATAAGAAAGTAAAGTCCAGAAAGTTGCTGTTGTTCTGAATAAGCATTAAAAGCCATGAAGATTTTATTTTCTATATTTATCTTTTCTTCTGTGATCTTTTATGTACTAATGTTCATTCTATTTTATGAAAGAATTCTGTAAAGAAATTCTTTAACCCCATTAGTTGTATTTTGTTTTACATAACTGAAGATTTGGAGAATGCAGAATTGTCTTCTCCTAATGATGCCAAAATATACCCTCACACTAATCCCAAAAAAGCTCCAGAGCTTCAGATCTGTGCCTAAAATGATACAATAGATTCAGAGGATACAATGCAAAATCTAGACTGTATAGTGATGGTAACAAGACCATAATGCATTATGGGAGATGGAATTAGAGCCAGTCAGAGACACATCCAGTCTGTAAATGCAGGAGAAAGTGGGACATGAAAAACCCAGAACTGCGGAGGCCATCATGTACCCCAGCAGTTAGCTAGACACCAAAATTAGCATTGACATAAAATGAAATAGTTCCTTTTACAACCAAAGTTTGTTTTATTGTTTAAAAAAAGGCAAGAAAAAGATATAAAACTCATGACACTACTGAATTATTTTTCCTGATTTCTTTGTTCTAGCCATTACTTCTTCAATGATTCTATAAATGTACTTATAGCTTGCTTTTTTGTCCTGAGTAAGCACAGAAGATGAATGCTGAAATGACCAAGTAACCAAATATTCGTTGCTTAGTAAGACGGGGGTTTTTTTGGCTTAACTCAATTTGGTGTAGAGAAACAAATCCTGATTTTCTGGATCAGCTCTACCTCTTCTAATTTGCTTCAGTTGCAATATGTTTAATTTTTTTAGGTATTTACCCTTCTTACCAGTCATTGATTATAAAAAAAGTGCAGCAATATGACCTTCCTAATTGGGCCACAAAATTCAAATACTTGAAATTTAGATGTTTAAAATTAGGTGATGTGGCTAAATGCATTAATCTCAGTTTGGATAAAAGAAACAGCAAGTGTTACTACAGGTTGGACTTTATCACAGAAAACTGTGTATCTCTCTTTAGGAAATTGTAAATCCTATCTGGTGGTCTCCCACTCAAGCTACATGCTATTTTTGCTTTTATTCCCTATTGAATGTATAGACAAGCATAAAAAATGAGTGAACAGGAATACTTTTCTGATCACCGCTGTAGCTCTTTGTCTTTCTGCATCTTAAACACGAAAACCAACAGGCCTCAAAGTCAAAAGTATATCTTGAATACAGCAAGGCTGGTAAAGATAGAAACTATATAAAAGCAGCAAAGGGGTTTGCTAAGAAACACAATGGAGAAGAAGCCAAAGAGAACACAATATAATAAGACTAAGAGGGAAAAGCTGATTTCTGACAGAAACGTAAGCAATGAAATTCAGAATTGAGTGCTGCGATCATGGTTTCACACACGTTTAGTGTAAATCAGGGATAACACTTCTGAAGTTCCTGGAATGGGGTAAGTGTAAGTGAAGGGGAGACTTAGTCATTGGACTTTCCAAACAACAGGTTAAAATTCTTCATTTTGTAACTATGCAAAGCTATATGAAGCTATGATTAAAAAAAATCAAAAAAAAAATCAGGGGATCTACTGGCTTAAAGTTGTTGATACTTGAAGATATTTTCTTCATTGTGTCCATTCATTTCATGTGTCTGAGAGGTACATCATATAAGCCTGTGAACATAATGTAGAGGGGCTCATACTCATTATCAGCACCCCTACACAGTAAGTTGGTAACAAATCCACTGCTGACTGTCTCAGTAAGAGACTCTGAACTAAGCAGGAGGATAAACTAGAAAATCAATCCCTCCACAACACATAGTGCTTAAGCAAGCCTGTGGGTGTCTGCATGTGTAAAACCAACTTTTCCGTGTTGGAGAAAGGCTGTGGTAGTATTCTCTCTGCTTTATTTTCCCTTGAAGGAAACTTCAGTCACCAGTACTGACAATCTGACACTTCAAATGTAATTTACTGGCCATGAAGTCAAATCAAGTTTTGTAATCAATGATGCAACTTCAAGTGTAGACATATTTTTTCCCTCTCACTCTCTTCTGAAAATAGATGTACGTATGACTGTAAATGTTAATTAGCCATGTGAGTTCCTTATACCCGTGAGCAGAACAGAGGCACTTGGGATGTTCATTAATGTGAATAACGTACCGAGTGGTTCCTGCATAAATTCAAGTATAACCCTACTGTGATGAAGGGATAACACTCCCTTAGGTGGCTGGTTGTCTCTTCACAAGGTGTCTCTTGTGACATACCCAGAGGTACTGCTATCACCTCGGGGTGATGTAGGCCCATTGCGGTTATCAGCAGAATAACATCCGTCAGCCTCTAAAGAAGCACTTCTAGAAAATGCATAATCAACACTAACTTTACCTAGAGGTAGGAAAGGAAGTTGTTACACGAAGCATGAGATTGCTTCATGCTCTAACCTATGCTGCTCTGAGAAGAAGAGAAGGCTTTTTTACATAATCAACAGTAACTAATAGCGAAAGGGCTTTTTATCCCTCTCAGGTGTTTGCAAACTTATGTCCCCTCTCCACACTTGGTGAACAGTCACTCTACTTCTAGACAAATAATTTACAGTTATCCCTTCTGACTTCAGGTGCTGAGCTTGAGAGCACTGAAGCCCTAGGTTCCCTATGTAAGTCATGGAAAGAAAAGGGACACTGCCAGAGGAAATTCAGTACACTTGCAACTCTGACCTAATTTCCAGTAGTGCTTAACTCTCTGCTGCCTAAATAAGGCTGGAGGCAACTATAAGTTTGGTTCTTCTGCTGGGTGGGATATATGGAGGTCCAGCCATTTGCACATTCACAGGAAAAATTTGGGAGTTAATCACAAAGTTAGGGTCCAGTTTCAAGCCATTTAATGTTAACCACCTTTAAGTCCTGTTATAGTCCACAGCATCTGAAAGTCCTCAGAAGCTCAGAGGAAGGAAATGCTCTGTGCCTCGCAGGGCTGGGGCTGTGTCACGGTTTACTCGGTGGACTCGTGATGGTTCGTTAAACTCCGGTCCTGAAGTGCAAAAGAGAAAGGCTGAAACGCCAAAGGGGTTTTGTTTCAATCAA
>NW_009625794.1:42988-57719 GCF_000690535.1 Cariama cristata | reverse complement strand
CCCCCCCCAAGCAAACCTTTTTGGAGAAATGCCATTTTGATTAAATGTTTATAAATCAAGGATGAGGATGAAAGGAAATACTCCTTGTGAGAAGGCACTGCCCTGAACTGCGGAGCGGAGAGGTGTGAGTCTTGGTTCTTCCTGATCATCTCCCTGTGCTAGAGCTGCGCTTATAAATAATTCAATATACTTGCCAGCAGAGAGAGCAGAGTTGATTTTATAAACTTGGGGTTTCATTTCTCTCTAGGAACACTCAAATTCCTACTCTGTCTGTGTCTCTTCAGTTTCCCAAGGAGCGCCCAGCTGCGACATTCTTTGCACTGGGGCAATCCCCTGCTGCTGGTCTTGCAAGGGGTCTGGTGCTTGGTGAAACTGCTGGAAAGTCTTAGCTTTGCTGCAGTGAAATAAGGAAACAAATGCGAGAATGGTGACATTGTAAACAACAGCAGACCCCTGAAAAGAAAGCCCAAGCTTCCAGTCTTGCAGCCAATGCCAGTAATTACATTGCTATCATTAGCCCAGGATGAGTTGGTGTGAAAATGTAATGTGGAGTGACTCTGGGGGCTTGGCTTGGAAGTGCTTCCAGAGTAACAGAAAACTCACCCAAAGACGCACGCTGACTCCCAAGGAGGAGTGTATTCACTGTGCAGCTCTTGGTAGAAGCTGTAAAATTCTACAGTAAATCCCAGTAAAATTCCTCATTTGCAAAATCCTGCCCTATATTTCCTGGCCTTTTACTTCCGGAGACACACACCTTGGTGTAAACGAGACTCAAGATTTAACACTGCTCAGATCATGCTCAGGGGGGGCAATTTTCTGTAAAGTTGCTGAAAAGCTGTGTGTAATCATTACTTAGCTGAGGAGAAGACAGGAATACAGATGATTCATGGAGTGAAAATTACAGAAGCACCTAATGACACATACATTGCTCTCCCATTAAAGCCGCTCTTGTTTAGGTTTCTCCCTTTCCTAGGAAATTATGTGGAGACTCGCACAACTACTTCATCGAGGCCTTTTGGGTGATCCTGGTGAAGCCCCAAAACATGTGCTGGTTACCACAGACAGGAGCTGACTTGGAACCTGCAGATAAAAAGCTTTCTTTAAGAACTGTGTATTACTCTGCATGTGTGTTGTCACTTCTGGTTTTATTTCTTGGCATAATTAAATAGTCCCCCTATCCCAGGACCGACAGGTCCCTTTATCTCTGTTTTCACCATGAAGAAGAGAGTGCTCTGAAGCAGAAGATTTCCTGGTAACTCCACTTGGGGTTGTACATGTTCATGGAGAACCACCACAGTATCAGATTTGCATCACATGTTTGTCCCCTTCCATAGGAACCCCTTTGGTGTTGAAGTGCCTTGTGAAGATCTGTGAGTTTGTAGATAAGAAAAAGGAGCAGAGGATTTTGGCTAGCACATCAAGAACTCAAGACTCCTTGTTGAAATTCAGGCCGGTAATACTAGTAACGTGTTCTTTTCCACTTGTTCAGTGTCTTTTACAGCCAAGTTTGCTGCTTGTTGAAACTGAGCCCACTTTTAGCCATGCTTTGGTGTAATTAATATAACTGCCAGTAAGTGCAGTTGCTTTTTTGTTATATTCTCCTTCCACTTTATTATGGATTGATCTGTTTAGTTTATGGGGACCATAAAGCAAATACGATACTTTGATTTTATTTATGAGCATGTGGTTCTGGTTTTTATATGAGCAGTATGGGTAGAAGTTTCTCAGCATAGTACAGCAGCATTCTCAAGGAGCTGTACTTGCTACAGCAGGCGAAGATTGAAGTTATTCCTGTATTCTAGTGCCATAATTACATTGGGAGAGTTACTGTAGGATGTGACCATATTAGTCATCCCTTGGCATTCTGTCAGCTTAAGCAGTACTGCAACACTTGGTTTATAAACTTTTTTGTATCTTCTGCAGTATTTCTGGTTTGTCCCGTTAAAGTTTGGTTGAAGACAATACATAGCTTTGCAGGCAACTTTCAGCCTTGCTGAGATATAACACTTTCTGTAATAAGGCTTATTTAAGTTCAGTTTTTAATGGGAAAACAGACTAGAAGCATGGAGACATTTTCTGTTTTGAGGCATGCTGAGCTCTGAAATACATCCTGTTCCATTACTTGGAGCAAGGGATATGTGGGTAGGACATAATGAGTCCAACTTTAAGTCAGTTTTAGCAGATGTAGTTAAAAGTGAACATATAATAACCTTACGTAGATGAAATACAGAAAGTTTTTGATGTGTGTGGAACAGAAGTAATCTTGTTAATGTGCAAAATCTTAATTTCCTCTCCTTGAGAGCCCTGATGGTCTCATTTTGAAAAACCTGGCAATCAATCTAATGCTCTGTTCTGTGACTGAGACTTGGACTTCCTTATTTTTGTTCACAGGTCTCAACTTACAGTTGGCAGTTCAAAATTATTTGCGAACACTTATGAATTAATGAAATCAGAGGTTTTAATTCTTAATATTGAGACTCTTGATAGACAAGTATTTTTATTCTTTATTTCTTTTCATATAGAGTTGTAGAGAGTCTACTGAAAGATTATTTCCCATTTGTTTAATTTTCAGATTTTCATCTCTAGAGCCCAGTTTGATACCAAGTACAACCTTATGGTAACAAGAAAACAGTTTTGGTGTACCATGCTCTTTCAAATGCATATTAAGATCTCAGCTATGAGGCAGTGATAATAGGTGGCTCAAAACTGTCACTACCAGTCTGGGTGATTTGAGGGTAAAAATGTTTCTGGATAACCTTTATAAGAGCTTAATGTGTAACCAGCCATAAATTTATTATATGTAATTCAGGGGGCAGATGAAATTGTAGTAGGTCAAATCACAATGCCAGACCATCAGAAATTTAATTGTTTAAAATATATTTATTTAAAATGAGAAACTGAAATGTCTGCATTTCTGTGCATGCAGTTAGTTGTTCTTGGAGAAGCGGATGGTGCTCAGGAGTATGCAGTGTTGTTTCTAGGCTTTGCAGGAATAGTCGGGTGTTTGCAAGCTGCAAATAGCAGGGCCACAGACAAGATGTGTGGAGGTGGTTAATGATAATCATGTAGTTACAATTTTTTTATTTATTTTTTTTTTGTCCAGCACAGGCTCTGTGCTGGAACTGAACTCATCCATTGCATCTGACAGGGGCTCAGTTAACATTTTTGCTCCTTCTGTTAATAATGCTGTGACCTATGCTTAATCTCTTTCCTAGTTTTATATTGCCTGTGCCTCCTGATCAGAGAGCTTGATATTGGGCTAGTGCCATTACAAAGAGCTGGAAAGCTGGTGCTGGACCTTGTGGGTTTCTTTAACCCTGTTAAGGAATCAATCGTCTTGTGAATGCTTCTGCTTCCTGATTTAGGAGCTGTCGAATGATCTAAGTTAAATTTATGTGAGGCTGAAGAATCCCTGGAGTGAACTCAGCCTGATCAGTCCAAGTCATTTTATGTGCCAAACCTGTGGCCGTTGATTCCTCTCTATTACTCCATTAAGCATGTAGGTAGGATACCGGTCCTACAAAGCATTTTGGTTCCCTTTTTTCCCCCTGAGACAGCTTATCCTAACTTTCTTTTTCGTATGTCATCATGCTTTGGTTTTGGTAATTCTGATCAGGCTTGGTTACACATAGTTTACCTTCAGACTTGGTAAGTGTTATTTCTGGATGATACTTGAGATTGAAGTTGCAGGATATGGAAAACCAAGTCCCTCTTGCTTTATTGATCATCTCAGTTGCAGAAATTTAAGTTACAATTTCTGAGTTTGTGTCTCTGTGTAAGAGAATGAAATTTATGCTTGTGCCCTATATTAGCACATGCATTTAAAGTAGAGTTGTTTGTAATTAGCAAATAAGTCTGAGGTGTGATCTTTATTGTAGAGGTTAAGTAATTTATACATCGATTTAAAAAAGAAATAACGTTAAGGCTCAGGAGTTTAATTTACACGACAGGATTAGAAAAAATGACTGGGGTTTACTTAGCAAATGTCGCAGTGAATGTATAGATCCGATGACAGAAGGTCTGATTATCTGTGCTTGCAAGTAGCCAATAGATAAAGCACACTCCATCTTCTTGCCCTGACAACACTGGTTTTGCCTGCCAGACTGTTCCATTCTACACAGGGGGGTGAAATCTAATTAGAGGGAGAAAATTTAATTTAGAAAAGACTTAGTATGCCATCTTGTTTTTTCCCTTACTAAATGCAGGATTAGTCATGATTGCATGTCATGGTTATGCCTTATCTAAATGAAAGAATTGCTCTTTATTTATCCAAGTAATCACTTGCTTTAAGAATACTCTAGTAGCATAAGATGACCCAGGTTGTCGGTGATATAGTGTTTCAGTCAAATAGTCAAATATACACTGATTATTTAGCTGTATCTATCTTAATAAAATTATAAGTAAAGGAGCAATGGATTTACCCTGTTTCTTTTTGTCATTATTATTTTTATTGTTTTTCTTTTGTAGTTGTTAGAATCTGATTCTGAGAGGCACCTGGTCTCTGAATTTTTGCTGGATGAGGAATTTGACTGGCTGTGTGGGAAGGGGGAAGCGAAAAAATGGCAAATGGGAAGGCATACTTCCCTTGGGTGCTGGAACTCATTGCAGTATCTGAAGTTGGTTTTTTCCTTAATAACATTCTTTAAAGACAAATCAGCATTATGGATTTCCATTAATAAGAGCATCACTAGGACAGAGGCAGCACTGCTGCTAGGCTGTTGCAGTCAGTTGGCAGCATGATTAGCTCTAAACCGAAAAAATGTCATTATTGTGGCAGCAGGAGCTGGCAGGTGCCTCTTGGGGGTGGAGGAGCCAGAACAGAAAGCTGGTTGTGGGATGGCGATTTCAGTAGGACTCGATGAAGCAGAAATAGCTGGAAATGGGAGAAACTGCATTGAGCAAGCAGATCAAAGTGGTGATTTTGTTCTGATGTGAGGATAGAGCCAGGGTGGAGTAGAGAGGGCAGCAGTGATTCCTTGCTTGGGCAGGGGGCTTGATATAGATGATCTTGAGAGATCCTTCCCATCCTCGGCAACTCTGAGGTTTGTGTGGGGAAGTCTGCAGATGGGTTTGAGAGCACACGTGTGAGCTGCTTGCAGGCCTCCTCCTTTCCTTGTGTTCTCAAAACTGCTCTGCCCACCATCGGAATTTGCTTTCCTGGCTTTTCTGAGCTTTCTCTCTCCAGCTTCCAAGCTCAGTCCAGCAAAGATGTCGTTGCTGGAGGGAGCAGTGAGAAGAAAACCACTGGCTGTAGGAACATCATCAGTTGCTCTGATCTACCACAGCACTTGAATAAAGTGTTTTCCTTCCTTTTCCCTTCTGAAAGTGTTTAAAGTCCCCTGGAATTTCTGTAGATATGTAGACAAGGAGGAGCACGGTGACACTTGACGCTAAGAAAGCTTCTAGTCTCAATTCTGATTTCAGCTACATTAATGTAAATCTAGACTGTATCAGAATGCTTTTGGCTGGCATCTGTTTATTACCTAGTTGAAGAATGAGTGCAGAAGTGAGAAGACAGTGTGTTAGCATACTTAATTAAGAATGAATGTTTTAACATTGGAATTCACCCTTTGAAGCAGCGGGAGTTAGCCAGTGTTGAGTTGCAGTCATTGTATGATGGAAGCGTTCTCTTCAGCTGCTTAGGCTTTAACTAGAGCCAAAGTGTACAGGATCTAAGGCTGTAGCCCCATGGCATGAGTTTGTCATTAAATGTTTTGTACTCATCAGATATCCTTGCAGAAAGGAAAGCTGCTTTATGGAAAGGTTTGTATTATTTCTTTCCTATGTTTCCTAGACACAAAGTCAGAAGTAGTCATAAGTGCATAGAAATACCTTGTCTTCCAGTGTGTGTGTCATTCACATCCGAATGAGAGACTTTAAGGCAAAATAGTTTACTTATGAGAAGATGGCCAGGAAAGGGTCCTGTACAGGAGCTTACTGCCTGGCTTGACTATGCTTCTTAGTTTCATATGCTGGATCTCATTCTGCAAATTTTCATGTGAACATGCCCTACTGCTGTGTTTATATTTACCAATGCTACTGTAGTTTCCTAAGTTAGCGGTAGTTGGGTAATTGGGAGAAAAAACGAGATTTTGTAATGTCACAAAGTTTTGCTGCAGTACGTTGATTAAAACTGGAGAATATTGTTGAATTTGTGCTCCTAGTAAAGAGTACATTAAGAAAAATGTCATAGTTATTTTTAATTACTTGTTATCATTGCTGTAGACCGGCCTTTCCCATACTTTAATGACTGTCAAATATCACTGAAAGCTCAAAAAATCCTTGCTGTTGTGTTCCGGGATTTGTTTAGAATGCTTGGACATCTCTCAGGAGCTTCTGAAATGTGGTATTTTTATTTTGTGTTTTCCTTTGGTTTTAATTCTTAAATGATCCCTCTTTTCAGATTTCAAATTATAATCTATTTCCTGATGCATTGCTGACGCCCCGTGAGCCATGTCAGAAGTACTTCCAGGTCAGATGCCCTTTAAAAGATTCTGCTATGCAAATATGTGAAACTTTCTGCTGCTTTTCCTCCTTCTTCCCAGGCCCGTATTTTGCTTTCATTTTGCACTTAGATATGAAAAAGAGCAAACACTTTCTTTTCTTTTTAACGGTGCCTTTTTTGAATAAACTCTCTGTTCAGCTTTTTAAAAACTCTTCCTATAGACAGCACAATGCAAAAAAGTCTTATGAGAGGTAAAGACAAATTGGTCATGCACTGTTTTCTGTTTGCAATGGCATTTTCTGTCTCCTCCTCCTAGCTCTGTAAACTTTATGACAAGATTGAAAAACATCAATAAAAGCCATTCAAGTAATAGCGTTATTTGTATTATTATTATGATGCTTAGAAAATTGGGACTGTTTTGTGTTAAACATATTATAGTGGTGAAAGTATATTAATCTATATCTGTAGGTATGTTTCTAAACGTTAGAAGTATGCCGTTGAGACTGATTTGTTTTAAAAAGTAAACAAGCTATAATCATTAATGAATTACTATGACAGATTTTCTACCTCCTTATAGTGCTGTCTTTAAACACCAACATTTTAATAATATGTTATTGTTCCCAGTAATGATAATGTCCTAATTATTCTTAGTTTTTCACCAGAGTCGAATATATTTTTATTATAATACCCTATTTTTAATTGCTTATAACTTGCCACTGTTCACCTGCTTTAGCTGAGATATATGTGTCGGCTTGGTGATTCCCAGTCTGCTTGTCCATTTGTGTTTGCTTTTCAGCAGAAAGCAGAGGAGTTGAAGAAAGGGTACCCTGTGCCGGTAGCGTTGTCCGTGCCGGTGGGCAGGCAGCACGAGGAGCTGCCCAAGCAGGGGAATGGGGTCCCTGGGTGCAGAACCCCTGGCCTGGGGTGTTGGTTAGCTGGTGAGGGGTGCAGCACCAGCCTGTGTTAGGTACCTCTGGGGCAAGGGAGGCAGGGTTGTGGTGGGAGAACAAAATAAAAGACACGGGAAGTCGGTGATTGGAATTTCGGTCTTGAAATTACGGGCACAGGAAGAAGTTGCATTTCCTTGAAGTTTTTAATTAGAAGGTTGGGATGTGCTTCCTCTGGGAGAAGTGATGTGTTTTGAGCTTCACTGTGTCCTGTTTAAAGAAAGAGGGACAGTCTATCGCTCTTCTTCCTTGTGCTATTTTACTATGCAATCTAGGTTTTGGCATTTCCTTGCATTCAGATGTTTTCCAGCACTTTAGTTAGTCTTGGTCTGGTAGCAACTTCTGCCCTTGAGATGCAGGACCTGCCCTTTCGCATCTGTATTTCTTTCTTTTTGCCTCTTTTGTTGCTTCCCTTTTTCTCACTTTTCTAGCTGTTTCCAGGAGCAGAGGGAAGCCGGCTGCATGCATCCCAGAGCCTGGCTGGGAATGCAGAGTGACGACCGGCGAGCAGGCGCCTGTCCCTTGAGAGGACAGCCTGCTCCACTCTGCACACGCCTCCTGGTACTGTTTGCCTGTTCTTTGATCATTTGATCATGATGATTTGGTCAACAGATCAGTTGAGATGGGGTCAGGAGGGGGATTGGTGCCTAGCGAAAGGTTAATTTTGTCATTTTTCTGCTTATGATTGTGCACCAGCCCAACTTAACACCCAACTTAAAACACTGCTTGGGTCGCAAAGAGTTCTGGAGTCTTTGGCTCAGTCATTGATCAATGTGCCAGTGTTCACCATAAATCAATGAGGGAGCTTTGTCAAGCAGATTAGTAAAATGTAATACATTTTGTTTCGATGTTTCTCTGTGCTTATTCTTACAATTATTTTTGATAAGTGGAATGCTAACAGCAGGGGACTGGCTAAAGATAATCTGGCAGGCAGATACTTAAGCTTTATCTAGGAAGATTATTTTTTAAGAAATTTGTTCAGTGGTAAAAATAGTGGCAAACATTGCATGAAGCAGCTCACTTGTAACAAAGGAGAAGAATAGATTTCAGTCTTGTTCCAAATTGTGACAGTTGTATTTATTGATGAAAACCGTAAGTGCTTGTTGTAGTTTGTTGAAGCATAAAGTAAAATATGATCTAGTGAAATCCATAGATATTGTGTGATTCCGTAAATTCTACTAAAGGTCAGGCAGTGGGTCAAAATTATCGTGCCCTATTAATTTATTTTTTATGTGACTTCCGGATTGTCAGACATTTAACTGATTCAGAGAAAATATAAAGCAGCCAGTCCATAAACACAGGCCGTTTTGTGGTTTTTAGGTTAAAACATGTGCTTTGGTAACATTACGTAGGATCAGATGTGACCTTGCTTCCATTAGACTTGGTTGGTTTTAGGCAAGATGCAGAAAGCAACGTGTATTGATGTATTTATATGAGAAGTACATTTATAAAGTTCCTTTAAATTATGTGATGGTTGTGTTTTAGAAGTATTTTGTGGCTAAAGCTGAAATTGTCTATAGGATGTTTGTTAACTGTTACCTAAGCTGATGGCTCTTGCGCAGTGTGCATTGGGTATTCCGGCTGCTGAAGAATTTGCAGTTGATCTAGACTGACTGACTGGGGCTTGAGAAAATGGCAGACATGAAAATTTGTAAAATTTAGTTTAAGTGCTGTTTTGGACAAGTTTTAAAAGTAGTTCTAGGTGGGTGATTCAGGGAATAAAGAGTGTACTTGATCTGCTCGGTTTTATATGAACTGGAGTGATGGTTGGAAGCGCGCAGCTTTGACAGCACATCAAAGAGGAGGGAACACTAGCAACTGTGTGTGCATTTAGGTAACATTGTGAAGTGCTCCTTTTCACTCTATGTTTATGTATATGTTCTTTTAAAACCCATATATTTAATCTCTTACAAATCTATACAGCAGTCAGTTCTGTCATATATCAAATACACAAGGATGCAGCACAACTCAGCTGGAATGATCTGTCATCGGCTAGCTCAAATTGCAGGTTCTCATTCCTGGGTAAGCCCTAGACATGTTTTTATGTACAATGTAAGCACTCAGTGATATCTGAGAATTAGGAACAACAGAAAGGGTGTTTCATGCTGTGGCAGATGGGAGTGATTT
The DNA here is from genome assembly GCF_000690535.1 of Cariama cristata. Taxonomy (NCBI): domain Eukaryota; kingdom Metazoa; phylum Chordata; class Aves; order Cariamiformes; family Cariamidae; genus Cariama; species Cariama cristata. Next base: position 48,200 of record NW_009625794.1, on the reverse strand, counting down.
ATTAATTGGCCTCTAATTTAGTTGCCAGGTGTCAAACAACAGTGACTACTACAGTATGTAAATTGAGGTGTTCATGGAGTATTTGTGCAGATTAGTGGGAGCCATAAATAGACAGTACAGGAACAAATTACGTTTTTTTTTAAAAAAGTATTTTGATAATTTTTCATAGTCTAAAAATCTGTTCCTTCAATAAACTTCATCTTTTTTCAAAATGTGAGCTGTGCCCCTGGCTAAGAAAAATCAGAAACTTGTCTACAGTAGACAAAAGAATGTTTGTTTTTTAACAGTGTAATATGTGTACTCTGCCCTAGGTTGTACATTTTATCCATAAATTTGAACTTTGTGAGCTGTAGAAATAGTGAGCCATCTTCATCTCTGGAGCAGCCCTTTTTTTGTAAAGTTGATTGAATTAGAGCAGGATATTTTGTCAAGGGATTTTTTCCCCCCACAGAAATTTCACCCTTGTGAAATAATCTACTTCTTGTATTCTCTACCTTCTGGTCCTCTACTTCTCCCCTTCCAAAAGAAGAAAAAAAAATAGCTGCGGAGGGGAGAGAAAGGCAGACAGAGCAGACAAAATGCAGGTGTTAAGAGGCAACAGCTGAACAGTACTTGAGTTCTACCCTAAATGAGAAAGGAGCAGCATCTGCCTGCAGTCTGCTCAGAAATTGCTCAAATTTTCTGCTTCCTAGTGATGAGTGCATGAGGAGTTCTCCTCCTCATTGGAGGTAGAGGAGAAATACTAAAATGAAACGATGGTAAGGATGACTTCTGGACGCCCAGACATTTGCAGAGGGCACCCCTCCTGTCCCCAAGCCTGCCTGCAACAGAATCAGACATGAAAAAACTGCCCTGAAACTGTCTTGTATAGGGTCAAGCTTTCTGCTTTTTCTCAGCTTCATGGTCCTGATAATCTGTCTATATTTTTTCTGCCTCTGTTTTTCCTGATTTAATAAGCTAAGCTTTTCTCTATTCTCTTACCCACTTAGGTTGTGGTAATTTTCCTACTGTAAAACAATTATGTGAAGTGCTGCATCCCTTTTCCAGAAGCCTTAGCAAAATAGTGCATATAATGAAGGTGTTTCACGACTGTCTCTTTTGCTTTTCTAGTCGATTCTGGCGTGGACGAGTTGGCAGTGTTTATGGCAAGTGGCAGCACGACAGATGTTGTGAACCGCAACAACCCCGCCACCCCGCCGAACACCCTTAACCTGCGCTCCTCTCATAACGAACTTCTGAATGCAGAAATCAGGCACACAGAGACCAAGAACAGCACTCCTCCGAAATGCAGGAAAAAATATGCACTGACTAACATTCAGACAGCCATGGGTCTTTCAGATCCAGCAACGCAGCCCCTTCTGGGCAACAGCTCTGCCAATATAAAGCTGGTGAAGAATGGAGAAAACCAGCTCAGGAAAGCTGCCGAGCAGGGACAGCAGGATCCCAACAAAAACCTCAGTACCACTGCGGGCATAAATGTAACTTCTGAGAAGTTTGAAGGCAAAGAGCCAATCCCACAGGATTCCTCTGGCTGTGAAATATTACCCTCGCAGCCAAGAAGGACCAAGAGCTTCCTGAATTACTATGCAGATCTAGAGACATCTGCTAGAGAGCTAGAGCAGAGTTTTGTTGTGATGGAAGATAAATCTGCACAAAGCAATGGCCAGGCTTCTACCGTTATTGTCAATGGGGAAGTCCTACCCCGGAAGCAAAACAAACTGTCAAGCCCAGAGGATGGCCAAGTTGCCACAGTGTCATCAAGCCCTGAGACTAAGAAAGACCACCCAAAAACTGGGGCCAAAACAGATTGTGCCCTCCATAGGATTCAAAACCTTGCCCCAAGCGATGAGGACTCCAGCTGGACTACGCTGTCCCAGGACAGTGCCTCGCCGAGCTCGCCTGACGAAACAGGTAGGCAAGTAAAGGCTGCTCGTGGCCACTGTTTTAGAAATGCATTGCTTAACTCTTATCAGCTGGCAGCTGGAAGGAGAGACATGATTTAGTGGTGCTTTCAGTGGGGAAGTGGATTGCATCGGAACACAAGCGCTGGGCTTGCACGCAGCTCCTTGTCCACTTGGGAACGCTTGGCAACCTCCCACTTGATCCTAGCAGCTTTACTGCTGCTTTAGGAAAGGCACCCTTGAATGCTATAGGCAGGATCCTAAAAATATGCTAACTGCACCTTCGGCTAGTTTATAAATAATTGCTCTTCACTAATCAATGGGTACATGTTGTGAGAAGTACATGGTTGTCTGGAGATGCTAAACTACTGATAGCTACCTACATACAAGAAACAAACTTTTCTGAGCAATGATTTTTAGGTTCAGCAAAGATTTTTGCTTTTCTAGTAGAAAACTTTGAGTGTCCTCCATCTGCCCCCAGTCATTTGATAATATTCTTTTGTTATAAAAAAAATCCTGCCAAACCTTGGGTCATTTAATTTCTGTGTTTTGTTTTCGTTGTTCCATACAGTAACTCAGAAGCTGGAACCATGGCATTTCATATTTTGCAAGCCTGGGCTCATTAATTATTTGAACAGTAATGATGATTTCTGCACTGGCTCTGTTGTGATTTACAACACATCTGTATTGTTTTTAAAACTCTAGAGATCTCATTTACTCTAGTTAGTGGGCTTTGTCACTTTTTTATATCCAAGCCAGTATATAAAGGTACAACTTTGTCAAAATGAGGGGAGGCAATCCAGTTCTCAAGGATGACATGGGACTAAAGAAATTCATCATATATTGTTTGTATTTTAAGTGATTTCATTATTACAACACAGAGATTATATACTGTTTGGAGGCCACCATTGTCCAAATCCACAGCTGCATTACATGTCAATCGTGTATGATTATGACAATAGTGATTTTTATTTTGATGTGTAGGGTTTTTTAAAATCACAACCAGAAATCCCCACTATGTGACATATAATGGATCTTCTGATCTTCTTTTTGATATGTAAGAAACCTTTGCTGTTAAGAGAGAAAATTTTCATGAAGTCACTTCTTCACATGCAAAATGAGTTTTCAGTTTACTGAAATGGCTGTTTGAGTTAATATTATTTCTTGGGATGCTTGATATAATATGTGTGACATCACTGATAACATTTTCTGGAGAAACTATCAATAGTAGGTATTTAGATACCTCTTTTGCTTTTCTGTCTTTGTACTTGCCCCAGGGTTGTCAATGAGAAACTGTGGGTAGAAAACTTATGTCCACTGAAAACTAAATTAGAGTAATTCCAAGTAGTCTAAGTAAGGGTGGCCTAAGATGCTAAAAGCTAGCATAAGTTTTGTTTCTTTTTAAATAATGTGTTTAAAACTTTCTTCCTGCATGTGTATTGAGACTGTATGGTGAATGAGCTCTTTCAGCACCTAGGAAGGGGGGTTTTCTGAGCTGTTTTGAAGTGTTGGCAAGTTTGCTTATTTAAGTAAGTAAGTGTTAGCTCAGCTGTGGTTTGTTTGCACTATGGAAATAAAGGGGAACTTTCCCCTGCAGAGTATGGGGACTTTCCTTCTTTAAAAAAAAAGTAAAAATTAAAAAATACAAATTTGTAAAGCCCTCAGAGCTTACCACTCTTCTAAAGCAGAAGAGGGCTTTTTTAAATTTTCCACTACCTTCACCATACTAGCAACTAATGTGTTACAAACAGACAGTTACAGAAAAGCAGGTGTCCAGCTATCTGAGTTCAATCTCTATAAGAAAAGAGTTAAAAATAAACAGTAAGCCCTAGAAAACCTCAAAATTGCCTTTCAAGATCAAAGTGGTAGAAGTGTTTCTTTCACATCCCCGTGGTCACTGTCAGAGAGCACCAAGTAGGACATAGGACCTGTCATACTGGATTGGATTGCTGGTTTTAAGATACCTGTACATCTAAGTATTCATGGACTCTAAAAACATCCAGCTATTGAAACTTGAAAGTTACAGGCATCCATCTCTCAGTATTATTTGCTATCTTGAATTTACCTCCCCTCTGATAAAATTGTTTCATTAAGTGTTGTCCGTTTCTTTCCAAAATGTACTGTCAATTGATACAACAGAGCTAAGAAATAAAATGTCGAGTTGCCATGGATGCCAGGACAGCTTTTGGACATGATGAAACAGGCCAGTTTCTCAGACCCCTGCAGCTCCTTCTGGGAGGCTGAAAAGGGGGGTGCAAAAAGCAACACTGCTGGTGTAGGAGAAAGCAGAAATCACAACTGGTGGAAATATCTCCAGACTTAACTCGTTTAGGGGCACATTTTCTAGTTGTTCTGAGGGGCTCCAGCCTTTTAGATTTGAGTAAGGTGCTGTCCCTTGACAAGTTCATGTATCTCCAAGGATGTTTGAAGGGTAATGAAACGAGCTGAAATGAAAGTTGGGTAAATGAACTGAACACTCAAGAGCAGTTCAGTGTTTTGCACTGTAATCAGCTGTGCCTTTTCCATCTCGTTCCCAAGAGTTGCTTCAATTCCTGTGGTTCTGGTCTGCAAGCATTTGCCTCTCACCATGCCAGGTCAAGCTAGAAAGGTACCTCACTTGCCAAATAACTTGGGTGCTACAGCAGTGGGTGGTTGGAAGTGCTGAAGGAAATCAAGTAACACTTGCTGCTTCCCAAAACCCCTTACACCCTTCTGCCATGCTGGGGACAGAGAAGTATTTTCACACAAGCAGAAAATAGATCCAATGCATTTATGTCAGTGGTGGTTGACCAGAAACCTGAGAGAGTCACAGGGGGCTGTACCTAGCCCCTCTGAGGCCACGGAGTAGATGTGAGAGCCCACATTTAGGAGTAGGCAAGAAGAAACCTCAGAAAGCAAGGATTGGTGGTATCTCAGCTGTCTTGTGATTGATCTGGTTTTAAACATCCCTTCAGTGGAGGTGTTGCCCCAGCCTGCGTGGGCCATCTGCTCCAGAGGCACGTGGCGCTTCGCCCTGTGGTAGATCTTTCCAGGCTTTTTAGCGTAATCTTTCATTGCTTGTTGTCCCTATACACCAGCATAGGTGAAGGGAAGTCATGCAGTGAGGCCTGTGGTGGTCATCCTGGAGGTCCAAGATTTTGGGCACGGCCAGGGGTCCTCGCTGCCACTGCATCTGGGTGGGAGGAGAGCATTGCATAGGGTCTTCGCGGCTCGGTGCTCTGCAAACCCCTGCGTTTATGCTCCAGTAATAAATGTTAGAGACCAAAGGGAGAAAAGGCATCTGGGAGAAAAATCTTCAAAAGCAGACAGTT
>NW_009625794.1:32857-42957 GCF_000690535.1 Cariama cristata | reverse complement strand
TGTGTGGGGGGGGGGGGGGGGGACGACAACAGTTTTGAGAACAGTTAATCCACTAAAGAGTGTAGTCCAACCGATACCTGGAGAATTATTAATGTTCAATCCAGAGATTATATTTAGCACTTTAGTATACATAGGAATATGATAGAAATACTGTTTTCCTGAGAGAACACTGTTGAAAGTAACAATATATTACTTTTAGGGCTTCTGAAATGTTTTGCTTTCCTCTTCCCTCCGTTAACATAATTCATTATTCAAATCCTGGAAAACTGAATGTTGTTTTGTGGGTTTTGCTTTGTTTCCAAGGTAAGTAATTCAAAGGCCCTGAACAATTTACTCTTAATTGTTTGCTCTAAGGATGCTTCATTGTTTAGAAAAAATCCTCCTGGACTCTCCTTAGGGCAGGATACTTTTACTTCGGTTTAATGAAAAGGTGTTTTCAAGAGGTGTGAATCTCTCTGAATGAGGAGGCAAAAATAAGACAACTCAATTTAAAGGTCCAGAATAACTGGCTGATTATTAAACACATTTTAATGTTGCTGATTAATAATATTGCTAAGCAAATATAGTAGAGTCCATTAATAACGAGGGCATCAAACAGCACAAGCACAGCACAGTACAGTATAAGAATTGTGTTTTGAGAAAAATCTTGTTTCTCCTCCAAAGAAATTATCTGTATCCACTTCTTGACAATGACTATACTGACTTCAACTTTTCAAGAAATTTATGAGCACTTTTAGCTTTCTAACCTTCCTTCTGAGATTCAGTGATTCAAAAAAGAAAGAGTCTGGGGTGATTCGAGAAGCAGAGAAGACTTGTGGAAAGCAAAGGAATAGAGTGTCATCGAGATGCTTAGCACGTGTCAAGCCCTGATGGCTTTCAGGCAGCCATTCCTAGAGGCAGGCAGGGGCTTGCCACGGGAGCCGATGGATGCCTAGCACTACAGGCGGTCCTCCCCAGGCAAGCAAGCTTGTCTCCATTGGCCTTGGGCACTGCATCTTCTTCGGGACCTACTGCACCCATCCACCTGAATCCACTGTCATTTGAAGAGAGTCTTGCATATAACCAAACACCAGCTCCAGATATCTTTAAAACTCCAAATGGCCCCGAACTGGTTTTAAATCATGGAGAATGCTTCCTTCTCTCTCTTCCTTCTCTAGATGAAAATTTCCTTCATCTAGTTTTCAAAGGAAATGTGTCTTGTGTTACTACACCACCTACCTATTCTTTGTCTCTAAGTCTTCATCAGTTTCACCTACTTCTTATGATTCTGTGTGATGCAAACAGCAGGAGTCAAACTCATGCTCCAGAGCCTAAACCTGGGGGAGGAGGATGAGGGTGATGCTTGTGCTGTTTTCTATTTGTGGCTTTTCTCTCTCTCTCTTTTTTTTTTTTTTTTTTAAAATGAAGCTCACCAGAACGTCTGTAGAAGGCAGGCACATTTCTTAAGCTTCCTATCACCTGAAAAAGAGTTTCACTGGAAAGTTATCCCTCCTTAGTAAAGTGCGGCTCTCTATGTAATAATCTCTAATGAATTAGCAATGAGAATTCTCAAGGAAAAAAAAAAAGGAATTCTGTTTGCCTCAAAACCAAGAAAAATACTGGAATTCGGTTTTGCTTCCTGTTTTATCTTAATTTGAACAAAACCCCCTCCTTCCAGAGCAGGGAGTAGCCCCAAAATCAGGAAGGTCCCTGAGATGTGGGGCACTCTGCTAGAGAGCTGGAGGTTTTCTTGCCCTGGGACAGTCACCCTCCTTGCTCTCTTCAGAGCTGTGGGACACTGTGCAGGGGCAGAGGCCTCCTCCAGCTCCACGGCTTCTCAGCCTTTGGCTTGCACAAGACCTTACTTCTCCCTGCTTGAAAATGTCATTCAAAGGGGTATCAAAGGTACAAGTGTCCTCTTTTTCAGAGAGCGCTGCCGCTGTATGCGACCGCTGTATAGCAAATGCCTGTCTGCTGCTGGACTCCGAGGCAATGCAGGAGGGCAGTTTAATAGCTGGTTGCGAATAAACGAGTTTGACCCAGTGCAGAAACGACAGCGATGAGACTGGCCTTTGGGGATCAGGAGTGTCACTCTTGCAAATAGAGCCTGGTATTCTGAAATAACAGTACATCTGGGTAGAATAGCCCTCTGATACAATAAAAATTACAGCAAATCATGAACTAGTCAGAAAGATTTATACCAATGGTCAGTTCTGACTCTGATTTTAACCAGCATCTTTGACAAAATTAAAATGGATGTCCTCTTAAAAGCACCATTTTTCCTTTGCAGTACCTATCTGATATAGACAACAAGTGTGTTATTTACTACAGAACATGTTTTCTGTGTTCCTGAGTGTGGAAAAAGATTTATGGTAGTAGAAATACATTCAATTACACTGTGGATAAACACAAGTCCTATAATACTAGAGTAGAGTGTATTATCACCTATACAATTGTAGGGTTCTAGATAAACATACAATGTTCAGATTTTCGAGAATAAGAGGCTCTAGTTCACACCTGCTATGCATCCTAATGACCTGTCAACTTTTAATATTGAGCTGGTTTTTTTAATCCTGCATGTTACTGATAACCATGTATAAGAAACAGTGCATGTTTTATAGTCTCAGACTTGACCATTTGCTGACTGCTTATAAAGTAGGAAGGGTGGCTGTTGCTGTGTATCCCCAGTGTTTGTGTAGGTAACATTATGTATGTGGAGTAACTAACTATATGTTTGTCTTCCTTATAGCTATAAGAGGATTTTAGGGAAGAAAAAGTAAGGCAGCTTAAAAGAAATAAAGCCTAAAAGGCCACATGGTTACACAGTGTTCACAGTAATGATCAGCATTCAGGGTCTACTGGTAGAAGGCCATAAAATAAATTGAACTTGAAAGATGACTCTCCAGTATGTGCTGCTGCTGTCAGTTGCCCCAGGAGGCTGTTTGCTGCGTTTGGGCAGTCAGGTCAGTTTTACCCTGTGGTTCTCAGTGGAGCTACCTAAATCCATGTCTTGAATGCTCGGATAAGTGCTCTGTTTTGAAACCCAAAGTTTCTACAGTAAAGAGCAGTGATCAGCATCCTTTTGAATTAGGATAGTTAATAAAAGTAGGTAGGTAAAGGTGAATTAATGTGCTTAAATTCAAGAATGAGAGGATAGATGTTTTACACAATAGTGATTAGCATTCTCTCCCAAACTCTGTTTGCAATTACCAGAATTTGGGACTATAGTAAAGGCTTTCCAGGACATGTTGTATGATCACAGTTGCAGTTTCATACTTAACTGTTTATCAGAAAGATAAAGAACAATTCTTTATTTCATCAGAGCCATTCATTTGCCTCCCTCGGGAGGGCTTGATTCAACTGCTTGCCTGGTGTCCCTTGAGATGGTGGTGTCCAAAACAGGCAGCAGACTAGGACTCGCATTCTGGAGGAGCAACCGCAGGCTAAGCAGGACACACATCAAGTAGCACTCACAAACAAATTAACCAGCTGGATAGAGCCTGCAACATCTACCCTGCAGTGCAGAAACAAATTTATTCCTTTTCTGGGTCTGACTTTGTTTTAAAAATCACTCCTTGGTTAATCTCTGTTATATTATGCCTAAAGGGTCTAAGATGGTTTGTCGTATGCTTTCCAAACACAGCTTTCCGAGCATGACATCTCTCCCTGAGTGCTGCGGGGCTAGGTGAGATTGAGTTCAAAGACAGTTGCCTTTGAGTGGCTGTGCTTTGACTACCAAAGCACTGCTGTGCCTTACCTCAGTGTTTTGGCTAAAGTAGTGTCAAATGTGGCTGTGTCCTAACTGATGTGGCTTTGTTAATTTTTGATGTTACTCCGGCTGAACTTTTGGCCACTTGATGGGAGTTTAACAGGCTGGCTTATTTTGCCCTTGATATTCAATTTCTTGTTTCGTGCTTGTCTTTTCAGGGACACTTTCCTTGCTAGCATAGTAAAGCACATAATTCCTAATCTGGACAAAATCAGAATGCTGCTTTGTATTAGTGCAGTGCTATGATTTTGAGTGTTTCAAAAAATGAGTATTTTCTGCTCAGTAAAATGTAAAATTGTGGGGTAAACAAATGCCTGTAGGCCTGACTGCTGGAACTTGTGGAATACTGGCAGGGGAAAGTGAAAGGCGACAAGGAGGAACAGAGGTTGTGGCGAGAAAACACAGGAAAGTGAATGCCAATGTCATGCTACCACCTGGGTGGAAGCTGTGGAGTAGTTCACAAGATCTTCAGAGCACTGCAAGTTTCCTCTAACTCTGTAGTACAGTTTATATTGATGTGTGATGTTAAGAGATATTAGGGCGTGCTGTTTATGGAGGGCTTGTTGTGTGTTGTAGCAAAGTGGAAGACTCTTCTGAGCATCTGTAGGTAAAACTCGAGTTTCAAAAGTGGTGAATAGCATAATCATGGCTGGTACTTAACTTGACACTATTCTTGGAAGCCTTTCAAGCTTCTGTTGTTTCAGGGATGGACAGCGTAATTCTGGATCCTGCGTGTTCTCTCTGAGGTTCAATGCGTCTTGCTGAAGAAGCTTTTCTGTACCTAGGATTGTATGTCTTCACAGGTCTCTCCTGAGATCAGGGATAGAGTTCAGATCCAGCCAGACACAGGACCAAACAAAGAGGAAGGGAAAACCACAGAAAAGAAGCCAGAGAAGGTAATGGGGAAAAGTCAGGGTCCTGATAGCTCTTTCAGAGGGATGGTGAGGCAGGGTGTTACACCTAAGAAAACCCACCATCAACTAATATCAGACTAACTGCCCCTCCTTAAAAACAAAAGTTCCCAGTTCATAAAGCTGTGCAAGTAATAACAAATTATGACCAAAATCGATCCAGTAAACCTCTGCCTCAGCACTTCTGAATGCTGCATAGAACTCAGGCCAAACTTCAGTCCGCCTGATTGATGCTTTGAAATGGGTAGAAAAATCTCTGAGGAAAGGAAGGAAAAAACAGCGTTACCTTTGGGAGGACTCTTAACCTGCAGGCCCCTGTTGGTTAAGGCAAGCTGAGAACGTGGGAATATTCTGCAAGGTGGGTTCTCTGTGCTCCAGAGCTCTTTGCAGCCTGGTTGGGTCCTTGTTTGTTGTCCCCTGTGCTCCTGTATCTCGGCTGCGGCAGATGTGGTAGAGAAACAGTATTGCCGCTCAGCAGAATGAGTCTCCTGTCTTTACAATGACCCCTGAGCTTTTGGAGGATCTCACAGTTGCTGGGGTAGCAGCAATTCACCTAGGTGTACAGCGCTGGGGGTGGCTGGGGTACAGATTTGGGAGTTTCCTGCTCAGAAGTGATTCCTGCCTCTTTGCAGCTAAATCCCCTGCAGAGTGGAAACCCAACGCCTTGGTCGCTGTGGTCATTTCTCTGAGCATCTGCAGCGATACCAGCGTTGGGCCCCAGTAGCAGGGTTGAGCTTGTCTCACTGCTGCCCTCAGCAGAGGAGAAAGCCGATGGGGGAACAAGAAGAATTGTGGGGTGGGGAGGAAGGTAGGAAGGGTTGGAAGATGGGAGCGTGACCTGGAAGCTTGTTGAGAGGAGGGACCCACTGGTGGGGGAAGCAAAAGGAGAGTAACTGCAGTTGTGGAGATAAATGAGAACTTGGCACAAACTGAAGGGAAGCTGGAATAAGCAGGAGGTGGAAGCAAGCGGGGATGGTCGTAGTCAGTAGGTTAGGCAGGCAGGACTAGCACAAAGAGAGTGACAATAAATAGGATGGACTAAGATTAAGAGTAAAGCAGCAGAAGTGAGTATTGGGGAATTTGTGTGTGCTTGAGGCTGGAATGTTGTTTCACAGGAGTTCTGAAAACTTAAGGCGAGCAAAAACAGGGGAGCTCTGGGTGAAAGTTATTTCACACTGAAGTACTGCTAAGAGAAAGTAAAATCCTAGCTCAGGACTGGATTCACACCCTGGTGAAAGGAGATGTCTGTGCAGTGAGAGACACAGGACTAAATTCCCCTTGAGTCCCTACCCTGGTATATTTACACCTGTAGGTATTTCTTTTGATCTCCCAAGTTAGTGACTCCTTTAGACCCCAGTCTCTCAGTGCACTGGTTCCTCATGAGCTTAACTCTCACACAAGTCAACTTTAGCTGATTGAAGTTTAATTCACCTTTAATTAACAACATGGGATTGGCTCAATGTGCTACTGCAAGCTGTCGTATTAAATGCGCAGAAACCTGTAGTGTATACCACCAAGACATGGACTAGATGGTGCTGTAGGCAGCCATGGGTTTGTTGCTGCTTGCATCAGGAGAAGGTGGGTAGATTTAGGGCAGTATAGAGCCATCTCCGTATGCCAGGAGAGGTCTTGTATGACAAGACTTGGCATGCTGCAGAGACCTTGCCCTGAACTCAGTCCTTGCTTGAGAGTGGATGTATGGTCTCTGCCTTAAGGGACATGAAGCCTTTTTTAAGCAATCCCATGAAAGCACATACATTTGCCATTAAGGCTCAATTGCTTCATTTTGAGATGTATGGAGCCCCTGGGTACTCAGCATTAGGTCGTGAATGTCCAATATCAGGATGCCACAGAGCTCAAGATAATGACATTAAATGGGTTTCTTGTAGTGTCTGAGATCTGGATTTCTAAAACCTATCAGTGTGTGTCCTTAGGTTTGCATAGTAGATTCATCCACGATACTTCAGTGATGAGAAATCCTCGGGGGAGAGGGGGAAGAAAACCCCAAATCAAAGCATATATTTTTACTCCCTACTCATAGTGCCCCTGGGGCATTTTTATCCATTTTTAGATGGTGTTGTGGTACAGGGATTGTTTTTAACTGCTATTTATGTTGATCATTTTATATGTACATCTTTTGTTATACTGGACATACCTAGTATGATTTTCAAGCAAAAGCCTTGAAGTAGTCAGTCTCAGAGCTATTAATGAAACTGTTTCTTGATGAAACAATTTTTTCCTAAACAGTGACATAATTTAACATTAACTAAATTCATTTTTTCCTGTTGTTTTGTTTTTAATTGCTTTTGAATCAGGATTCTGCAGGGCTAAATTTAAATATGAAATACTTCTTCATTTATTAACTCAGAGATAGTTGCAGTGCACTGAGAGACAGGTATAGTAGCACTGTCATAATACTCAATTAAGGGTTGTAACTCTGTAAAGCACATGTCTTCTTTGTGCATAACTGATAGAATACTCTAAATCTAAGGTTATGGTTTCTTTTACTTTTTTGAAGTGGATTTTTGGCTTTTTCCTGAACCTGAGAAGTTTTCAGTAAGGAACAAAGGAGCCCATACCTCCTCCCCTTCTCAAAATGAAAGCCAGAATGCACAACTCAGATTGACCAGATTAATTTTTAAATTAGAATACATTCCTGTTGAGACTTTAATTTTACTTCTGTTCTGCAGGAAAAAGACAGTCAAGTTACCCTGGTCATTTTGGTGGACATGATTCTTGGCTTTGCTTAAATTATTGATTATAGCAAGGGGAGGGACTTTGCGATGAGAACAGCGCTCTCACTAATAGAAGCCTTTCATTAAATCAATTTCTACCATTGCTGCAATGCACCTTCAGGGAGTCGGAGGTTAGCAGCCTTAAGAAGAATTTTGTCTTCAAAGAGCGGATCTTTGCCATACGTTTTTCTAAGCCTTTTCTTTTCATGTTTATACAGGCAGCTAAGGAGAAAAAACCAACATAAATATATTTCCAGAGGTTGATTTGCAGGGTGAGGCGCTGTTCTGGTCCAAAGTTGAGCTGATTAAATCTTCATGTGATTGATATCTAAAGGCTTGTGGGCTGAAAGTACTGTTTCAAAAGCTTGTCTCCTGAGCAGAGTCAGTCAGAAAATACATCAATGTCTTGCAAGCTGGAATCAATTCAGTAGAGAATGCACTGTATGCACACACTGCTGTAATTCCTGTATAGCCATCTCTCTCATTTTTTTCCTGGCTTATTAGGAAACACAGACATTTATATGGTCAACATGTGGTGTTTCCTCTGTTACATCTACCAGCAGTTGAATGGGGGTGGCTTTTCTTTTCTCCCACCCAAAGCACCATTCCTCATTAGACTAATTAAGTAAGTGTCTGTTTAAACATAGCAGTGTGTTTTCCCATATTTGAGTTGGAGATGCTACACAGAAGGAGAGTATGAAGCTCTTGGGACATGTATATAGCAAACTTGAAGGATGCTGGTAGCAGATCAGTACGTGTTGAACTATACAGGAGCATCTAGTAACTGTAAGTAACACTTCTTTTCTATTTTACTTTTTCATAGCTCTGGTTGACAGTGTCACTTAGCTCTGGATATTGAATACAATTACTTTATCTGTTAATAAAAATTCTGCTCAGTGGAAGATCGGCTGGTGTCTGACAGCTTAAGTTGCAGAGTGCATGGTGTGCAGTTAATCCTGTAAAGGTATCTTTCTGAATGCTCATCGTTTCAGTAGGGAATTGAGAAGTGATGTTTTAGACTTGTGGTCCATAGAGCTCAAAGCTTTTTACATAGGTGTAAACCGGACTTCTGGTTTCTCCTTCACACGTCACAAATTCCTCCCTTAAGACTGCATTTATTTTCCTTGCAGTCAAAGGGAGGAAAAAAGTCTGCCTAAATAATGTGAGAGCAGTATCTGTCAAAGGATCTGCCAAAGAATGTTGACCAATATCTTGGACATTTTTTTTGTTCGTTTTGCCTGCCCTAAATCAGTATTTGACCAGGTCAGAAAAACAGTCTTTTGTCGGAAAGCTGGTTCACACAAAACCTTTACACAACTTTTTGTCTTCATTTGTGGAATTGTAATTAAATAGCATAACTGTATTTGTTCCTTACAAAAACAAGCGTGTGATAAGAAATAGTGATCTGGTTTGGATTTTGTAAGATTATTTGAAAATTAGTTAAATTTTTTTTTTCTTTTGTAGGTAAGCCAACATCATTTTTCACACTCTGTAGCTGTAGCACTTTCAAGATAACACTTGGTGTTAAACTCAAATTACCCTATTTTCTTTCGTGCTTAACTAAACCAGAATAATGAGTCTCCCTTTTTTTGTCACTGGACCTTGTCAGCAGATTGACTAAGGAACTTCATAGTCTTCTGACTACATTAATTTGGCATAGATAATTGTGCTGAAACATCACAAAGAGATCTGAAAAGTAGGAGGGAGACGTCAGAAAAATAGAGATTTCAGGACTAAGCTTCCACTGGTATAGAATAGGAGGTGTATTTGATTTTTTCATATAGGACTGGTTTTTTCCACTAAAATGAGTGTGTTGGGCTTTGTAAAATTATATATTGCCTATGTGCATTTAGGATATGTATAGGAAATAGGGCCCTTGGGGAACTATCCAAATGAATGTGTGATCATTAACAGAAGGTAATTTTTCTGTATTTCTGTTGATTTCATGTCGTAGTTGAACTCTCACTTTCATGTCTATACTCCAGATTTCTGTACTTTAAATATACCAAGTGTACTTCTTTATGGGAAACTCCTCTTTCCTACAGTGATGTAATCCTACAATTACTTCACAGGGAAAATGCAGTTTCTTAAAAGAAGCTACTTCGGGAGTAGGGTGATGTGGGAGTTGCCCCATTCTCTGTTCCTCTCAGTGGCTTCTGTCCACATCTGCTTTGTTTTTAGTTTCCAGGAGCTGGTCCAGAAAACAGTGGGACATGGTCCAGAGTCCTTAACATTTCCCAGAGGAAACCTGCCTTTTTCGGGTGGTCAGGTGTCCCTAACTTGAGAGAGACTGTTGTTAAGCTGGGACAAACTTCGACTGTCCCAGCATAAAGTCAATTGAGCAGTGACTCAGGGAGAGCTGTGGTTTTCCAGAAATGATGCAGAGGGGTGGATTGTCTCTCTGCCAGAAAAAGGTAGAGATGTTATCTACGCGTTCACCAATGTTTCAGGTTTGCTACTTCCAAATTATGTTAACATCAGTGCAATAGTTATTTGACAGTATTTAAAAAAACCCCAGACAGACAAAATCTACCAATTTAAAAGTTGCTCTCCCTGCAGACCACACCTGATATACTCTAGTAGTAGTAATTACTGGTTGTATTTTTTTAACCTTTCTTTTTATGTATTCAAGTGCACAACAGAAGCTTTACTGTAGGTGAGGCAATATATCTAGCATTTGCACAGTAGATGTCTCTTGTCTTCCTC